>NC_002545.1:0-14415 GCF_000237925.1 Schistosoma mansoni | reverse complement strand
CTATAACCCAAACAATACAACTAAGTATGATACAACCATTATTACACTATACTCCCAAACTAATTGCACAAACCTATCAAAACGAACACGAGGAAAAGACCCACGCATCATTATAAACAAAATCAAATGTAACACTATTATTATACATCTTCTACCCCAAAAAACAAATGACCTAATTCATCTAAAAATAAACATCATAGCATATTCACAAGCAAATATTACTAAGAACAATACACTTCTATACTCTACTGTTACACCTCTCACAAGCTCACTCTCACACTCCCCATAATCTAAAGGCGTACGATTATTCTCACTCACTAAAACTACTAATCAACATAAAAAACCTATGGGAACAATTAACACTAAAACACTCCTTATACCAGGATCACCATAACCAAAATATAAATAACCAAACAAGATTAATATACACATAAATATCATTTCAAACATCACTTTAGAAAAAGAAACCCGAATACACCTTATTAACCTATACTTAGATCATGAACATCACCCTAATAACAGTATACCATAACCCAAAAAAGAAAAAACAACTAAAAAATATAATAACGCATACCACCTATCGATACCACTTTGAAACATTCCGTAAATCTCAACCCTAACTAAAAAACATACTACCATAACTATACACCCAAATACTGAAAATCACCTTCGAAAATTGAAACCATGCACTTTCACCTTTCTCAGTAACTTTAAAAAATCAGCAAAACTCTGTACCAATCCACATAAACCAACCTTATTTGGACCCTTACGCAACTGAATATAAGATAAAATCTTACGCTCTCCCAAGATATAAAATGACACTAGTAATAAAATCATTATCAAACCTTCTATCAAAACTACCAATTCATAAATAAGCATATATCTATTCACGCATCATACACTAACTGGATATACTACAGAGTTACCTAAAGCATGACAAGCTTCCATTCTCAATTAAACTAAATGTATCCCTTCACTCAAAACAAATACTACATCCACTTTATATACCCAAAACCTACCTCTATCAAATAACAAAAAAAAACAAAAAAGAAAAAAAAGAAATAACATCAATATGTATAAAACCAAATCCCATCAAATACGACTTTTAGCAATAAAGAAACTTCCAAATCGAATACTACAAATAATACTAATAAATTTAAGTAAGAAAACCTAAAAAAATTCTCTTTGTAACCATGCCTCAGAAACCCGCACTCAAATCTACTATACCACTCCTTAAGTCTAATATAGTGATCTAATGAAAATCTAAATCCTAAAACATAAAATGTTATAGATCCTATGATTAAAGTAAAAAAAAATGCTACTATTAATAAAGCTAACAGACTACTACTCATACAAGCAACTTTATATCCGACAGGTCGCAATATACTCGACACCCTTGAATTAAGAATCCAATACTCTATATTAAGTTACTATCAGACCCCTTAATCTACGGTCTATTACACAAAAACTGGTTCCACGAACCTCCTCTTCAACCAAAACGAAGTATGCTAAACACTTAGTTTTTCTATTAATAAACTAGAATCTACGATAAACTTAAACTACCATAAACATTAACAGTCCTATAAACATAAAGTAAATAACATAAACTAGTAAACCTTTTATACCCATTACTATAATACCTTTCCTGTCTAATAATGAATTTATAACTAAACCTAATACCATTAATCCTAACAATCTACCCCCAAACAAAATCATGACTGCTGATAAAATCAATACAAAATCCTGTCTTAATAAACTTATAACGGCCACTCCCACTTCTCCAAAAAACTGTAAAGTTGGGGGAAAACTCGATGCACCCATAAATACCATGACACTTACTACCTGAATGAAAATAACCGAACAAAATACAGTTGATAAAATTAATCATCTTCGAGACAATATGCACCTATAGCCTCATCATATAAATATAAACATTGCACTTACAGAACACCCATGACCATAAAGATACAACAAACTAATTAAATCCGTATTATACTCACCAAAAATCAATATTACAACCCTCACCACTATATGTAACAAACTCAAAACAGCCAATCAACGCTTAGAATCAACTTCAGCATAAGCTCAACACATAAATACTAGACTAACCATAAAAATTACTGCAACTACACTAGATACATAATTGTTAACTAACCATCTACTACATACCCGAAGTACACCTACTATACCTAACTTCATTATATATCCTCTTAATACCACTCTGACTGGTCTACTAGCTTCAGCATGAACTATGGGCAGCCATCTGTGAAAAGGAACTAACGGAATCTTTGTACAAAACATTATAACCATTATGAAATAAAGTAATCTTAACTCGTTATTATCATTACCTCAACATAATATTTTAAACCCCCCCTCACTTAAGCTAACTAAAAGAATACAAATCAATAACGGAACACCCCTTAACAACACATATCCAATCATATATCATCTAGCGACATAACGCTCAGGATATAATCTTTTCTTAACTAATAAATACAAAGCACTAATAATTGAAAGTTCATAAAAAAATCAAAACAACAGAGCTTTATTTACAACTGATACTATTATAGCTCTAATCATTCTTAAATATAACACCATACTTGATAAACCCATCACTACAAAAGCTCAAACTATAGTGACAACTAACAATACCATTAAAAACCTCAGACAATCACGTATAAATAAACCATTTATTAAACAAATTTTTATCCTTGAATAGGATAGTCCTATACAATACTGATGACACCACACAATCAATCCTAACAGTAACCTGTAAATTAAACCCTTTATAAACCAATAGAAACCCGCAAACATCCCTCCTTTATCTCTACACCTACAATTATTAACATTAATGATATTTCTATCACAAAAAGCCTCATTATCGTAACAAATATCATACGACAACCATTAATTCTATCTAATAAACTTACTAATAACACGATAACTTTAAATCTCTCAACTATAATTATATATTTAAATAAACGAAACTGACACAATAACAAGCTTAATATAAATAATCCACCACCCAATAATACAATACCTATCATTTCTTAACCACAGACTACGCTATATGAAAATAATGTAACGGAACAAAACTTGAAAACTTAAAAATTGTTAATAAAAACAACACCAGAAATCTATAATATTGAGCTATGAGATTATAAGGATATTCAGCATGACAAGCACCAATATACCCTAACCCTACACAGAACCTTAGTAACAATCAAAATTTAACCTGCCGAAAAACAGAATATATACAACTTATTTTACTACTCGGCAACCATAAAACGAACAGAAAAATCAAAACAATTAATAAACCACCCAACTTAGAATTAACAGATCGAAGCATAGCATAATATAATAAGAAATACCACTCAGGCTTTATATTCTCCGGAGTAACCAAAAATTTAGCCTCGATAAAAGATTCACAATCTAACACACAATGAGGAACTACAAACATACATGTTAATAACATTACAAAAACTCCAACTATTACAAATACATCCTTTATAGAATAATACTTATGAAAGTAAACACAATCACTATATCTATCACTGATATACAAAGGCATTCTCGAACCAACCGAATGCAAATAATATAAATGAAATAAGACTAGAACTAATATTATTATACCCAAAACAACATGCATTGGAAAAAATCGCAGTAAAGTCTCAGTAACAGTAACTGAATACCCACCAACTATATAAGTATACAGTAACGAACCAAAAAGAGGAATTCTCAAAATAACAGAAGTTAACACTGTAGCAGCCCAATAGGACATCTGATGCCAAGGTAAAATATACCCCAAAAAAGCTTCAATCATTATTAATAAATAGAGCAAAAAACCAGAACTTCACACAGCTACCTTATTATACCTTCTATAATATAACCCACGACCTATATGAACATATAATAAAAAAAACATCACACTTACACCTCAAATATGTAAATAACGAACAAATCAAGAAAACAAATTATCGTCAGCTCATACCAAAAACCTAAACCTACTAATCGAACTATAGAATAAAGATAGTACAACCCCACTTATAACCTGTACCACCATGAAAATCCCTAAAATAAAACCAACACATCAATAATATTTTAACCCAATAGATATAGGAAGATCCACCAATTTACCCACTATTAACTTCTTCACAACTAATATAACCGACCTGATCTAACTATCTTATACTAATAGATCTTCAACACCACAAATTGAAAGTTTAAGCTTAACCTAAAAGACCATACTACTAACCGTTATTTAACATAACTCTTTAGACACGAAAAATCTACTTGCTCTCAAACTACAATAGATTAGCAAACCAAATTAAATCATATTAAACTATAAATGAACTATATATACTACTAAATAAACCAAGAGTCATATATAATCAACAAAATGTCAATACACTATTAACATTTTATTCTTCCAACGAATAAATCTAGACAACTGAAAACCTGATAACTCATATAAACCAAACCTACCTAAAATAACATGCCTGAGATGTAATCCAACCAACATAAAACAACTCGCATAATATGGATCACACAAAGAATTAACTACACTATTCAAAAATTCATCCACAGCAAAAAAAATAAATAATAAGGAACAAACAAGTGATAAATAAACAAAGATACGACCTTTTACACTAGCCAAATTTCTATGAAAAGCAGAAATAAAAAAAGAAGACATTATCAACAAGTAGGTTTCTAGAATAGGAATACCTAATGGATAAGAAATTGCAACGCTAGAACCCTTAATATACCAAAAACAACAAAAAATTATAGTAAGAAAAACAATTAACTCCCTAGCTAAAAACAACCAAAACGCCATCTTACAACTAATCCGTAACATAAATATATCTCAAACTACATACTTGCGAAACAAGTAAACTCATACACACAAAACAACTGTCATAATAAACGGATGATAAAAAAATATGCAAGGAAGCACCGCAAAAAATAATACTAAATTTACTAAAGAAAAGTAACTCACTTACTGTACATCTATTAATATAATGACTTCATGAAATTAAAGATCACTTACTTGGAAAGAAAGTATATTTACTTATACTACCATTATTAAACCATCTAAACTTTATACACCTAGTAAATTATAACACTCCCACTACTCACTTCTATATACTAAGTACTATCACTACCAACATTAAAATTCTCAAAACCAATACTACTAAACCCATGTATCAACCCAACACTAATCTCCTTAACAATCGATACAAGTAATTAAATAAAGCTATCTCTCAACGAAATACTACAAAACTAATCAAATCTGAAAAAGTATACATCAACCCTTTAAATAAAACCACTAAGCTATTCATCCCGCCAAATTTATCACATCCACTTATCTTCCAGTAACCAACCACAAAACCAAATCCAACTATCAATCCAACTATGTATACCACCGACAACAACATTGACTGATAACAAAATAAATCAGTATAACCAACCACTAACCTAAATAAATAGCTATAGCCTAACACAGAACTTAATAAGGGTAAATATAAGCTAATTGAATAAAACCGACGAATCCTAATCACTTTTCTGACCCCCCCTCCATCAAAAAGAAAAAATAGTCGCAAACTATAAACTACAGATAATAAAACACATAATATTATAACAATCACTAAACACACTTTAAATACTTTATACCCACCAATTCTACTAATAAAAGCATGCTTACTAAAATATATACGAATAAAAGGAAATCCAGAAAGACCAAATAATAAAGTGAATAAATATACAAACTCACGTAAGCAACCTAAAAAACTCACCATCACCTGATTAACTTTCTGCCCACCAAAACCCCCAGAAATATAATCACCAACCAAAATAAAAACTAAACACTTACTTAATCCATGAATCACCAATTGAACCAACCCCAAATCATACTCACCCAATAACATCATCACTACGACTCATGAAATATTACTACAAGTAGATAAGGCTATTGACTGCTTTATATCATTACAAATTAAAGAATACGTACCCCTAATCAGTATAGTTAACAGAGCACAAGCCATACTAAAACTATACAACAACCTACAACCCTCAAAACATTTCATTACTTGCCTATACTCTAAATAAAATCATATCCCAGCAGCCACTAAAGTAGAGGAATGTACTAACGAACTAACCGGAGTGGGAGCACGCATTGCCTCTAATAATCAACTCGAAAAAGGAAACAGAGCCCTCTTAGTAGCTACCACTAATAATATACACAACGAAACTAAACAGGAACTGCCGCTCCCAGTTATATAAAATGCTAACAAAAAGAATAAAGCTACATCACCAAACCGAGACGAAACTAAAGTCACTACTCCACCCCGATAACACCTCCACACCCCATAATACAATATTAGCAAAAAACTAACTAACCCAAGATATTCTCATAATATAAGAGTCGAGACTACCTCATAACTCAATACAAGAACTACCATCACAGTACTAAACATAAACATCCTCACAGCTAAAATCTTTCCATATCTATACTCATCCAAATAATGAAAAGCATAACACAAAGAAAGTATCCTGCAACATAAAAGCATCAAAAGCATTCTACTACTAATTCCACTAGAAAAATGCAACCTTATATCCCCGAAAAAAAGATAAGCCCTACCCAAACTGTATCTAACCACACCACCCTGAAATACTAACACTGAAAGAATAAAAATTAACGACAATAAAACTACACCTATCAACATTAAAAATACAATCTACTATTTATCAGAGCATACTGATAGTAACATGATCAGTTACCAACTCCACGGCCGAAACATGGACCTCAAAAGACTATCAGCTTTATAACAATACATATGAGAGCTAACATAAATCACTCTATAATCGACGCTTAAAATCAACCCATATAATCTGGCACATATGCTTAAGAATAACAGTAGAACTAAAAGCTCAACTTTTACTTGCAGAGTAAACATTATGAAATTTAAATATACTGTCTCAGCCCTTTATCACCTTAACCAGCTAGCACACCACATAGACTTGACCACCTGAGTCCTAACCACTCACTTAATTAAATATAACTGCTCCAAAAAACAATAGATAAACCATACTACCAACACATAAACTCTAGAACCAACCATAAAATAACTAAAAATAACCTTATACCAAAATCTAAAACTCAACGGAAAAGAAATCAATCATAGCATATACCTAAACATACAAAAAGACTTACTGAAATACACCAACACACCAGTCGCCCAAAATGAATAATATACTAAAATCAAGCAAAAAGCATCAACCCCTACCAACCAAAGTATATATATCAACAAACAGCTTGATCTAACAGTCATATGACATCAAACAATAAACCATTTACTACTATTAACCCAAAAACTTAACCCACTAAATAAAAGCCCCAGAAACACACATAACATCAAAATCCAACCATAAAATCTACATACAAAACACCCTACTCTAACTAAAACAACCTTCATCAACACTGATATACATCAACAAACTATTCAACTCTTAGCACCTAAAAAAGTACTATATATCCAACCAATAAATGGAAACATACAAAACTTCACACCTACCCCCACCAAAAAAAAAAAAAAAAAATCAGAATATAATACACCAACCAACATCAAAGATGATGATATACTAATAGCATAAATGTAACTTAGTAAGCCATCAAATACAGAAACACTACCTCCATACATAAAACAAGGAATTAAAGATAACCTACCTAGCTCAAAAAACAACCAAAATATCATAATATCCCCTCTAAGTAATGTTATTAAACAGAGAAGACTCACCAACAATAGCGACACGTAAACCTTTACCACCCCTCTTTACTATATACAGAATCTGCTTATTTACTAATGATCTACACTAAACTTTAATATCTCTCTAACGATAAACCAATGAATAAATACCACAAGTATCTCATAAATAAACAAGAAAACCATAAAAAAATAAATATAAAAAGAACTACCTATACATAATCAACCTACCCTCACACCTAAACGAATACCTACTGAAACTTTCACAAAGGGACGAATAACCGTAACAAAGGGACGAATAATGTAACTTATTATCTCAACATACTGAATAAACGGAAGAATCCATATCGGACTACCTTCTGGAATCATACTACCAAAAAACTCAACAGCAGAGACATTTAAGCGTGTAACTATTAATGAAATAAATAAGGGCAAAACACAACAAACTAAAAATGCAAAAAACCCTATCCAACCATAAATATATGGACACCGAGTCATCACTAAACCACAAAACACACTTATCATTACAAACCTGTACCACCATTCTGATATCATAACCTTGACTAAACGCAATGAAATCCATTCAACTAACTTATTATACCATAATCCAATAAACATTTACTATAAATTAACAACTTCTTTTCCTATATTTCTATACCTCCAGAACTTCAAACTGACACTCTCTCTACTAAGCTAAGGAAAACCCTCATATCACATAACTACCGAGGAAGATAACACATCTTACAATTTATTATATCGGAATAACCTGCTCAGCAGCCCTCTCGGATCAAGTTCGTTGAGTATATGTTCATAACGCTCATAGAAAACACTTAATCCAATTTCATCTTAAGGTTAACAGCCTAACAATTTATCTTAATCTACATGAGCATACTATTACTAATTGTAGTAAAACATGCCACCTAAGACACTAAACCCTAATTTCAAATTAAGATATTCTATTTTACTATTCAATCTACTTAATCCTTATTATTAACAGTAATATAAACCATAATAGAGAGGTAACAACCTATATTCAAACCCTAACTCTGACCCATTTATATCTGGCACTCTACTTCAATATACATCCCGACTAGACTAACTCTACCTACAAATTTACAATTTGCCATACTCCCCTTATACTAAGCCAGTTTAATTGCGATTAACGAAAATATCTACTAGTAGAAAACCCAACAATAAAATTTATAAATACTAAACTAATCATCAACACTAAACATAAAAACAGATAGATTAAAACTTCAGAAACTCCACATAAATAAAATCTATTCTCCATCAACCCTTCATCCATAACGCTCACATCTCTCCACACCCCAAGTAACAAAAATAATAAAACTACGAAACCTGCTCAACCTCGCAGTTTAAATCTAAATAATCTAAATTTAGGAAACGCCATACTTACATAAATTAATATAACATAGATACCACCAACATAAACCAAAACAAATAATAAAAAGTATCAACTAAAACTAAAAACCTTAAATATCCAAAGACTTACTATAAAAGAAACCAAAACCAATAAAACTGCTCGAGTCAAAGGCCTACCTTTAAAAGTAAACCCGAATAAAACTATAGATAATAAAACTAACATCATAAAAATTTCTACTGTTTACATCTTTTTATTCATTACAACTTCAACCACTATAGGCATATAAGCATGACCCACACCGCATAACTCTGAACAATAACCTGTAAATACCCCTAAACGACTTAATATTACCCCTAAACAATTAATTCGACCTGGAACCGCATCCATCTTTATATATAAATCAGGAACTGAAAAAGAATGTATAACATCTCTAGATGTTACAAGTAATGAATATGGCACCTTCATTAATAATCGTAAAGGCTTATTAACACCACCTATCAAATCAGTCATAAATGAATCATACTTTGCCCCCCTTGATAATTCATAAGATCAATACCACTGATGACCTATCACCTTAACTGGATCAGAAAAACAAAACGAACTATAATAAACTAAATATTTCAAGTTAAAAAAGCATAATACTAAAACTATAAAAGATGGAACCAAGGTCCAAACAAATTCCAATAACCGAGATTCACTTGGAATAATTATACTTACTTGAAAAGACTCATATATCTGATAACACATTACTATAACACATCATAACGGAATAAAAACCCTCATTCCTAAAACATATAATATTAAATCATAATAAACTAATAAATTATATTTCATCCCTATCCACAAATGAAATTTAGCGCCTGATTCTTCAAGCACTACCATGTTACGACTTAACTCAACTTATTGTCGAGATTGTCGGGCGATGTGTACGTAAACTATTTCAACCTTCGAGATAACATACTATTAAACCCCTACTTCCGAGTCCTAAATCTGAGTAAATTTCATCTACTATTTTTATAAATGTAACGCATAACAACCTATAATATTAGCAGCATATAGACCTGTCTTAAATTACCGAATATTTACTCACTTATTATCTCTAAATGTAAATATACAAACGGATATACACTAACAAATCTAATTATAGTGAAATATTTAGCGGACCATCTCTTTAATGTACACGTTCCCCCGGACGAATTTAATTTACCGCCAAACCCTTTCAGTTATAACTGTGGACAAAAACTTTATAATCTAATAAAGGGGTCTCCAATCCCTATTTTGCTCAGATTCTTCTATACATTATTGAATTATTTTCCAACAGAAACCTATTTTACCAACACACTTCCTAATTTACTCAATAATTATTTCAACCAACAAATAAAATGAGAAGAAGACAGTTTAACCGCGACTGCTGGCACTGTGACTTAGCCTCTTCTAACGACTAGTAACCATCATTAAATCTCTTTATACTAACAGTCCTAACTACTACTATTTAAAAATTTTTAATTTATACTTAATCAACCATATAATATCCGTATGTAGCTCTACTAATCACATTTCTACTTTCTACCAGGGTCAAATAGAAAAAAGTGTGGACTAAAACTACTAGTCTAAAACATTTTTGCAAAATATCTATAGTCACACTCTACCCGTGTATACTTCCTATTCCTATGCGTACAGAAACACTGTATTCTAATAATCCTTTCGTACTAATTAGAACCAATTATAGATAAGAACCAACCTGGCTTACACCGGTCTTAACTCAACTCATGAAGATTTAAAAGTCGAACAGACTTCCTTTTCCAGCCTCTACACCGAAAAGGTTCAACAAGCCAACATCGAGGTAGTAATAAACAGATCAATAGGACCTCTCCCTGTCCTTTACTCAGTTATCCCCAAGGTAACTTTATCCTTTATCCATAAAGGATCTAAAAATAAATGAATAATCTACATTTACCCCAAACAAATCTAACACAAAAAAAGCTCTTGGGGTCTTTCCGTCTAATAATGTAACAATGGGTTCCTAACCACTAAACTAAATTCAGATAATAGACTATCACCTTAATCACACCTCATTGAACCATTCACAAGTCTACAATTAAAAGACTATATATTATGCTACCTTAGCACGATAAATAATCGCGGCTATTTAAACAAACTTCTTCACTGAGCAGGCCTTACTATTAAACAATTAACTAATAGCAATGTTTTTAATAAACAGTTGAGTGCAATACTGAAAAAAGAAACAATCAATAATCTAACCTACTTATTCCACCATCATTATATATCTAATTTTACTAAATGACCTCTCTTAACCAACAAGATTTTTATTAATCAATCTTCTAAGCTATGTAAATAACTTTACTAACCTAAGACAATCTTAATCTCAGACCCTATCACATAATAATTACAATATCTCTGTCCTAAATAACCAACACACTCAGCTATTCCCTAAGTTCGATAAATAAAGTCACTAACCAGATATCAGATCACACGAATAATTTATCACTACCTACATAGTTTCTCTAATTATACTTACTTAGTAACTTATCCAACCTCACCAACTAACTATAATTAACAGAATGAACTATATAAAATCGAGAACCTTTCGGGAAATAGAATAACCTATAATACCTCAATGAATCATGATACAAAAGGTACGTTATCCACCAAACTATAAATTTATTTAACTGGCACTCACCACAACCCAGCAGACCTATACACTATGTATCTTCTTTAGTTTACAAAACTAATATTATAACTACTTTAACTATACTGCCTAACCCTTGTTTAGCCACCTATTTACTATGATTACCTAAGATTGCTTAGCCACCCACAACTTAGAAGCATTTAAATAATCAACATGACTAGGAACAGGAACAGTCATCACTTTCGTAACACACCCACCTGAACCTCATAATCCTATTACACGATTACCAACAACCAAAGACTCCCACAAAATAAATAATAATACAAAACCTCTAACAACTGATAATACTCCACCAATTCTTCTTATAACATTAACCCAATAATATTCTTGATCATAGCAACTTACACGACGAGGAAGACCATGTATACCTAAATAATGCATAGGAAAAAAACACAAGTTAAAACCAACCATAGATAATAATCAGTGACCTTGTAATAAATACTTATTTAAACTATAACCAACTATAAACGGCCATCACCATACTAGCATTATCACTATTCTTCTATAAGAACCTAAAGAAAGAACGTAATGAAAATGAGCAACAACAAACCAAGTATCATGAAACAGTATATCTAAAGCAGATGCAGATAAAGCCACCCCTGTGACACCACCAACCGTAAATAAAAATATAAAACCGACTAATCACCATACTATGGGATCTAAAACCCGCATACCACAACTATTCAACATATAAAGTCATGAAAACACCTTAATACCAGTAGGAACACCTATTATCATAGTAATAGAACTAAAAAACACTCCAGTTAACGAATCAAAGCCAACCATAAACATATGATGACCCCATACTACTCTACCTAAGCATACTATGGAAGCCATAGCGCAAATCAATCCATAATAACCAAACGACGAATCTTTATTCCTTAGACTCATACAGATATGCCTAACTATACCAAAACCCGGAAGGATCAAAACATAAACCTCTGGATGACCAAAAAACCAAAATAAATGCTGAAACAAAATAGGATCGCCACCGCCTGACGGCTCAAAAAAAGCAGTTCCAAATTTACGATCAAATAATAACATCGTTATTCCTCTGGCTAACACAGGTAACGAAAGCAATAATAAAACAGACGTAAATAGATAAGCCCATACTATTATCGAACATTTGAATCTTAAACGACTAAAAATCGTAGAAATGAAATTGACAGATCCAATTAGACTTGAAACCCCTGCCAAATGAAGAGAAAACATTAAATAATCTACACCAAAACCAGACCCCTCTCAAATTGATAAAGGAGGATATAGAGTTCAACCAATTCCACACCCATAATATAACCTAAGTTCCATATAAAAAATAGAAGGAACCATCAATCATAATCTTAAAGAATTTAAACGAGGCAATAACAAATCATCTAAACATAAAAATATTGGAAGGAAATAATTACCAAATCCACCTATTAAAATTGGCATCAAAAAAAAAAAAATCATAGCTACACCATGATTAGTAACCAAATAATTATAAACATCTACAGAAACCAATTTATAATAAGGATCACATAAATTTAAACGAATTAATAACCTTAAACCTAAACCAATAAACCCACCTCATAACCCAAAAACAAAATATAATAACCCTATACGCTTATGATCTAAAGAAACAAACCAATGAAAATATCCAAGATATAACCGACGATATAACGGACCTAAATCAAAACCATAATTATTATAATACCGATAAACAGAACGTATGAAATTCTTTATACCTCAACCCACAGTTCTATACACCCATAACAAAGACATACCAAAAGATAAGATACTTAACCACCCACCTATAAGAATAAATGCAAAAAACCGCCAAATCTTCAAATAACAAACATATTCAAAGTAAAGATAACGAAGTAACCGAACAGACATCGTAACTATAAATATACACCACCCTAAAATGACACTCATAATCTTCTTAATCAACTTCATAGACCCACTTTATACTAATTAAAGAAAGCAGAAGCACATTATATACTCCTAAATTATCGTTAGCAGCGACAACTATATACTACTTTCCAGCCTAAGACGCAAAGCACTTACATCACCTCTTACTTTGAAAGTAAACAGTCCAAATTAACCTATTAAGCTATAATACTTTACTTCACACGTTTATCGTAACCAAGATGTGCGCAACTAAACTGCAACAATTTATGCACATGAAACATAAAGTTTACTTAACTTAACATCTATACCCATAGCCACAAGTCATCCTACTACTTAACGACACATAGTACTATATTCACTAAAAAAAGCATAATATAACACACTATAAAACATAAACCAGTACCTCTGATTACATATCACATAACGTACAACACTAACTTTAAGCCTAATATTAACATAAAAGGAATACTAACTAGATCAACCTTATAATAACCTCTCACTATCTATGTATTTACAGTAACAAATAAAATAACGCTGGGAGCAATACTAAACCCCGTTTTCTGTGTGTAAAACAAACGTTATATCTTAACTACCACGTCAATATCAGCAAGCCCGTATTATTACAGATCCTCAAACACCCAAAGTTCGTATTCTTATAAACTACTTAACTG
>NW_017386032.1:1135432-1149313 GCF_000237925.1 Schistosoma mansoni | reverse complement strand
ACATCAACATTATGGGAAACGACATAATATATTCTGATATGGCGGGGTTTGGTAATCAACAGTAATTAAATCCTGTTATGTTATTTCAACCCCAGTATTTAAGATTCATGATCATTTTCACATATCAAATAAAAAGCTATCACTAATCAATTAGTGTGAAACAGGTGTATGTAGTGACGTACCTTTTATCCGTACTGGTTCCAAATGCATATTATCTCTGAAGCAATCAAATCCTAAAGCTGTTTACTTAAAAATAAAATGATAACAATTTATCGTTTGCACACGTTTGATACAGTCAGATAGTTTTTCCGGACAACCGGGTATTTGACGAAAGTGAAAACTACTGAGTTGGTTAATAAATCTCTTGCAGCTTAATGAGTTTTTAAGACAAGTGCTACATAAATGACCTACATCATTATGGATTTTATGACACTGCTTCGGATTGTAAAGACATCTATTTATAAATATCCCCTTACATGATAAGTTTTGACGAATTTCACTTTTTAAAAGTCTGCCTGTCCTAGGAAGAAATCTTCAACCGTATAGGTACTTTCAATCAAAATCAGTTTTATATGACTTTTAACACTTACCATATCGTTTTCATAAATTTGAGTATCTGGCATTGGATTAGCAATAACATATCGGAAACCATTTTCTTGCCATCTATACAATCCAAGACATAGAATCTGCCAACATGTTATACAGCGAATGTAGACATCTTTAAAGGTAAGTGGCTTCTAAAATTTTCAACAGTAAGTATACACATTTTAATTTACTGAGCCAATTGTATGTATATGTGCATGTACTACGTATAAATAATTCATACATAAACACCAAAAAAAAAGATTTATAAAATTGTTTATCTAAATGGCTGGCACAGAATACCATGCCCATGTTTCAGTATGAAATTTATGGACGTATCGAACATAGAAATTCACTAGAATTTCGTTTCTTAATACTTACTATAAATCTACATTCTTTCAACTTCATCTGCACATTTTTTGTTACAACGTTAATAGGTTATTTGATAGCTTTTATTTCTTGTAGCTTAGATCTGGTAGTGTCGATGATTTGCCTTGGCTATATGACAAGTTAATTTGGTACGGTTTGAAAGCTTTTGTTGTTGTATTAATCCCTATTTTGCAAAACAGTTTAGCTCATTTGTTTTAACTTATTCATTTAAGTAGCATGCATTTATTTATATTTTGTTTTTAGCACAGATTTGAAGATTATTTACTTTTAGTCATTGTGTACAGCTTTACGACTAATGATATAGATTGTCAATTATAGATCAAACTGAGTGAATCGTTACGGATGATTATTTTAATAGTTACTTTTGATTCATTAAAATTTTTTAACCAACAAAACGTAATTCTTGATTTTCACAGAATACTGATAACTATGTTTGATCAGCCTGTACAATTTATTGTAAAACATATTTCACCTTTATATGTGTAATGAATATTAAATTTGAGTTATTTTCTTTGGAATTTACCAGGAATATATATATGGTACTTATAAGTAGTTCGACCGGAAATACTTATTTTTCAATCAAATGTAAATGTTCCACTCTCTCAAACTATACAAATGACCATGTATGTATGGTTCTAAGTGGTGTAGCAATTTTGTTACTTTACAACCTACAAAAGATAGAAATAATGGTCTCTTTGTCCATTCTTCCCTCCAATCCTTATATCAGACTTTACGTTGATCTACATTTAGCTTGGATACTATTGTCTTCAGTAACAGCAAAGTCCCTTTGATTTTCAAAATTTGATAAACCCTAGACATTTAAGTTTATTTCTCGTACAACAATTCCAAGCCAGTACGACTGGCCCCCTTCAAAAGGTAGTGAATTCCTTCAGTACACTCAAATTTTCATACGTAGTATAACTTCTTTATACTGTAGTTTAACATATGATATATTTTAAATGATTCTATTTTGTTAAATATTAGAGCCTTATAAGAATACACAAAATTTATAATTTATCACATACTCATTTATTAAATTGAGCTAATAGATAGCCTCTGCTACATTATAACATGGAATATATATAGAACAAAATAGTGGTACACTTTCTGTCGACTTGTCATAATTCATTTATTTATAAATAACTTTTATTTCACACGAAACACCATTTTTTGACATCAAACATATGATTCGATAACTGACACTCCGTTAGCGAATGCATGATCACTTAAACTCAGTTTATTCCTAAATTTATTTAGTTCTAGCAACATTTTTAAAATTAAATAAAAAGCTCTAAAACTACTGCCGGTCCCAAGCCCGGGTAAAGGAGGAGGGTTAAGCATGGGGTCAGCAATCTTACCCCGTAGAATACAACCTTGCTAAAAAACAGCGCTAACCAGAATAAACAAATTAAACCATTTATAGCTCTGCCCTGGGAGTTGAAGGAAGAATTATGACACCTCATGGTGAAAACTGAGGTTCTTCCGAGGTCACGAGACCGATGCCCCTCCTAATAATCGGAGGAAAAATTAATATAGGTACATGGAATGTTCGGACATTGTGGGAGACCAAGAGGACGAACTTGGAATCCTGAAGGGAAACGAAAAGAGGAAGGCCGAAGAACACACTGCGCCAAGAATTGGAGACAGATGTCAAAAGAATGAATAGCGATCGGATAGAACTTCCCAGGACAGAGTTTGATGAAGAATGCTGGTGGTGGCTTATGCTCCTTCATGAGGGATAACAGGCGTAAGCAAGTTATATATATATCGTTTAGGATTTTCCTACAGTCAAGGCTTAATAAAACCACTAAATATGATCCTGTATTTCACAATTATAAATTTGGTTTCTTTCTCCATTATTCATTGTAATTAGTCACAAGAAAATTATAGATTGATACGAAAAAGTAATATCTATAAGTAGAATCCAGTTAATTGTTCAACAAATCGTTACTCACTTTTTATGACCATAATCTTATTTTATGAATTATGTACTGCAATCAACGTTTGATTTTTCTATTGCTAAATGAATTTGAGTCCCAAAAGTGTCTCACTGTTGTTTCTGTTGAGCCACTAACTATATAAAGAAGTTGTAGATTGACTGATTCACTATTCAACTACCGAGTTAATTAGTCAGTTTCAGTATCTTTCTGTCGACTAAGTAACTCAATGTCAGTTTCATTAATTTCATTCAGAATGTGTGAGGAATTTAGTTTTTCATACTGAAAAATGATGACATAGTCTAGCACCTGGATTATTATATTATTATAAATGTTCGGTTAGTTAGCAATCACATAGCGTAGACAATTATAGAACGATGTTCCTCAAAGAGTATATTTTTATATACACCTATGGATTTTTCAAAAAAATGGAGTGAGTGATATCTCTAGTAGCAACTTGTAGCTAATTGGTCACGTTAAAATTTTGCGAAGCCATGGTAAATTCCTAGAGTTTGTTATTGTTTTTGGTAGTGTTTGGTTCTATGAGCTAAATGGTTTAATTGACAAACTTCATTGTCATCATGGTCAACATCATCAGCACCTACTTCATGGAAACGTGAGCTTTCCGACTATTTTACAAGCATGAGGTTAGTCCATTATGATGACCTTGTTTGCTTCTGCTTACTGTCGAGATTTTATCATCTTTAAGTGTCTTTTTGTTCTTGTTGATACTTTTGGTCGGTTAACCTCTGACCATATGATTTGTCGACTTTTGTCTATGAATCGACATACTGTATCCCTAAACAATAGTCACCCACGAAACGTAATCAAATTTGTTCAGCAGATAGACATGCCACAACATAAGCGCCGACGATAACTAGATCATCACAGCATAAATGAAAAAAGTTTTAGGAATCACCACTAAGATTTTGGGGCCTTCTAGAATCATCGTCCCCAACAAGCGAACACAATCAACTCACATTCCATCCAATGAAGACTGTCATACCCAACAGTGAATGAAGACAACTGAAACATTGCCTACGAATTCAACAAAAAACAGTTGCAGAAGACAGAACGTTGGATAAAGTAGATTTTTTCTACACTTATACACAAACACAGATCAGTGGTGATAAAGAGCAAGATGCTATCATTTATTGCATACAGACAACAAGGGATATAATTTTAAAAAACTACCAAATTTATCGACCGAGGAAACTTCAAGAAACCTACAGAAGCACTGCATTCAGATCACTCATCAACCAACAGACAGAAACATAGATCCGATTTGTGAGATCGAATGATCACATGGTCAGAGTTTAACCGACCGAAAATATCAACAAGAACAAAAAGATACTTAAAGATGATAAAATCTCGACAGTAAGCAGAAGCAAACAAGGTCATCATAATGGACTAACCTCATGCTTGTAAAATAGTCGGAAGCTCACTTTTCCATGAAGTAGGTGCTGATGATGTTGACCATGATGACAATGAAGTTTGTCAATTAAACCATTTAGCTCATAGAACCGAACACTACCAAAGCTATCCACCTGGACTACAAATCTTCACTCTCATTAATTACTTCACTAAGTATAATTTTAGATTGTTGCAACAGATATCTTTATCCTTACTCTCATTGACACCACTTCGTAGTGTGTTCTTGCGCAAACGATGCCACATGCAACAAAGTATGTGACAGCAGTTAATGCAAAATTTCCGAATTTATACTGTCCATTTCCTTAGTGTACCTTACTACTGTTATATCTGGAACTTATATTTTCTTTGCTTTACCGCTCACAACTTCAGTACTTGAACACCTGGACCTTCCAAGCCGCAACTCAGAAGACTAGTCGTGAGGAATCTTATTCCAAACAGTGTTAAGTATGGTACAAAATACTCAGGTATTTATAGATTTTAGTAAAAATAAAATCTTCATTACAGTCATCCAATCCTCGTGCTGTGGTTTTTAGTATTTGTCCAATTGGGAAGCTACACGTCAAGATTCTGGAATGTCCTTCCAAAAGACGATTGTATGGATTGTCTTCGGCTCTTCCTGAGCTTCTTAGAACTTCCTTGAATTCACCGAGGGCCGTCCCTACAACTACTTGTAGTGTCGTACCGTGCATGATTAATATATATTTTTTCACCAAAATGAAGACATTTGTGACAAAATTTAGACAAATTTACTATTTTTGAGATGCCTCTAACAAAATTTGAAAAAATAAAAAAAGTTAATTTTCATTGTAAGGTTACTATATTAAGGTACAGCTCTAGAATTATAATAGGTATTTCCCTGGTGAAGCAGAAAGTTTTACTTTTACACAACAAACCACAGCTAGAATTCTAGTAAGAAAATGAACTGAGATTATCCGCATTGTTTTCAAGGTTCACTGATTGCTTCATACCCAGCACTTTCGGTCATTTTTCCGTTTCTTTCGTGAATGAGTGCTCGATATTTGAATTTAATATTTATGAAAGATTTTATTTCAAGTCCTAATTGCCATATATTTATGTTTTTCATTTGATATGTCGTGCTGCACTACATTTGGCATGTATACTCTAATATACAGCACTCACCTAATAAATGAACGAAAAAATAACCAAATTTACTAATTATGACCTTAAGGAACGTTGAAAACGCTGTAGATAACCTCATCCTGAAAACTTTAAAATTGAAGTAAATAAACTATTTTAATTAAAACGTTTCATTTTTAACTGCCAGTTGCAGGTCAAAATCAACAGAAAATGTAGGGAATATTTTAGGCGAATAAATTGACAGGTTGTTTGCTTGTAAATGCCCTAACAACCTTCTAAGGTTTCACTCATCATGGTAGATCAACATATCTGTGTGAGAAAAAAGTATATGATCACTTGACGATATGTTTCGACAGAAATCTAGAGCCTGTCAGATCTGTTATATATTCACCAAAAAGTTGATAATTTCTGTACTTACTCGAAGTGATATTCGAGTTAAGAATTTGAAGGGTGCATGACGAAATCCCCTCAAAGAAACTTTTACTCCAGCCATTCGAGTTGACTGTGGTGTTGCTTGTTGTTGTAGACATATTTTATCACGAAGTTGAAGAAGAAAAAACATGATAAATAATTTCTGTTTTCAAAATCTGAACTAAATTTTTACAAACTCATGTCATGTGTATACCGTAATGTGTAGATGTAACAGATTTTTAATATGCTTGAGCAATCAATGTTTCTTAGGTTACAAAATATTCAAATAAACTTTTCAAAATATTTTAGGTTGTTACCTTTAGCCATGTAGGCATAAATATTATTTTTACCTTCCATGTTGTGTAACCTGAAAACATGCATGAACGCAATTTTGTTTCCTTGCTAAAACTAGCTTAATATTTCTACGAAGCCGTTGGTTTATTTAACCACTAAACCGAGATGACTGTTTCGTATAAATCTGCTTTTCAGTTGGTGAGTATATTGGGAGTAGGAATTACTGAAAACTCATACAAGGCTAGTCGAAGCTGACTATTGAAACATAAAGTGATAACGTTTTGATCAATGAATACTTTACTTCCAGGATAAATGTGATTTTTAGAATAAACCTTACTTAGCAAGATTAAGATAGGGTTCCAGATGTATTCTATCAATTATTCGAGTTTCGACATCGAACTAAGTTAGACAGTATCATGCAGTCTTGGTATTTTATGTATTAAACTTAATCTTTGAGTTTCAAAATCGATAATACATGAATTAGTAGCATATTTAGTCTATGACATATTTTTGTGCTATTTACTATTTTGATATTCTCTTCATCGCGTAACTGGCTTTGTCCTGATATATTTTGTACTTACTTTTGCTTTAACCTAATTGATGTAATGAAGGTTAATGTAACCCAATAAATTCGCTAAGTTTTATACTTAATAGTTTAGACTAAATAGATTATATTTAAGAATGGTAAATTCTGCTCTGTTCCCCAAACATCTAGAGATGGGACGGGGCTCGAAGTTTTTACTCAATAACTCGACTTTAAGTTCATAACTGAGTAGCAAATGCATACTGCAACTAAAAATTCTTGCCTACATTTAAATGCTTTTTCATTTATTGACGTGTTTTCAGTACTAAAACCCCTAGAAACTAATATGTCTACATTTACGATTAGTTAAAAAATATTAAACTTATTATGGTCACATAAAATCAAGGCCTTTGAAAATTTTGTAAAATCCGAGATGTCTTATTTTAAATTTAGGAAAATACTTCATGCTACGTGACAGAAGTAGTATTCTTACATACTTAGTTACTTTACCCGAGTTTAGGACCTGAGGTAGCTTCAAAGAGGTCCCAAACGGAGTTGAAAGGTGTCTGAGGCAAAACTATTATTTTACCCATGATGTTTAAAGTTAACTATTCTGAAAACTTAGCTGCCAGTCAGACCAAACAATAATCTGCTTTGTCACTCACTGGTTATTTGTTACAGAATGTGACGATAGTTTTAATAAACTTCTTATGTGTTGTAGTGTAATTATTTGTATACATCCTCTTGATCACTAATCAAGACAGGATGGAAGTTGATGAAGACAAGAGCACTAAACTGGCTAGATGAGAACCTGAATAAGAAGCACATACATATAGTAGGCTACCAAAGTGACATCGATGCTTAATTTTTATTAAAACTAACGAAGTTAGCATAAAAATGTTAAATACCTATAGGAATGTTTATTTAGGGGTATTGTTTATTACTATACGATTATATGATTAATTAATCTCACCTGCTCCAACAGAAAATGATGCTTCAAGTTCATCAGTCGACTGTCCAGAAATTAAAACTCGAAGGAAACGAAATATATTATCATTGTAAAAGAACTAAACGGAAAAAGGGGTATTTTTTAAAAAAATTATTTTACACAAAAGCTTTGTGAATCGTTAAGTATATAATTTTAATGTAAATTCTTTAACATTGTGTTGTAAGACTGAATTAACTACTCCATGACTATATTCCTTATAAATCCTTTATTCTGTTCTTTTGAACCATGTCTATATGTTCGTTTTAAATGAGTAAAGTTCGTAAATTAGATTATTTACAACTATGATTCTGCATTTTATTTGTTTCCATATATTGTATCCACAAGCCACGAAAAATTGACTTATGAAATTAGCAAGGTTATTTATTTCTAAGAATAAAAAACGCCTAACTTTCTGTTCTGTATTCAGTCTTCTAAATATTCTTCACTATATATGTTTCGTAATGACTAGCGGTTAAATTGATAATGAGCAATTTTTGTCATTTTAAAGATTCAGCACTTATGCATAAATTTTATGGGATTATTTCAAATAATTAGACGCTTTCGTCTACGGGGTTACAGTAACAACTAAGTTTACTCCATCAGTTATTACGAAATACAATCGAGATGTAGTTATTTGTTAAATGGAAGCATTTACAGAGAGTATAGACTAACAGACATCCAATAATTCAATCGTACAAATTAACGAAAAAAACGACTGTAAAGTACTGCAATGAACAATCATGGTTTAATACTACCGTTAGAAACTATCATCGCTAGTCGTAGCGATACCAGAGGAAAAGAGCATTTGTAGCAATCTATTCATTTCAAATTTTACTTGGTACTTGTAAACATTAAAATGATCACTATACTTCCAAACTACTTGAATTCACCCTAGTGGCTGTTAGTTTTGTTTTATCGAGAAATAAGTGGATTAAAAATACAAATAATCCATTGAAGTCTAAATAAAATTTCTCAAAAACCATGTGTCGATTGAAGTAATACAAAGTTCCAGCCATTAAAATCAAACACAATAAGTAAAATAGCTTTATTAAAACTTTCTGAATTCCATTATACCATCTTGGAAATAGTCTTCAAGCATAATTTTAAGAAAAATTATGGATTTGACCATGATTCATTTCTCAGTGCTTAATTGCTTGCAACTATCATGATAATTCAATTTACTGATAAAAAGGGCAAAACCACTGACCAACTGGATATATACATTGTAATTGTCTATTAAGATTAAATATTCATATTATCCAATTACTAATATACATTGTAATGCTGGCCGGCGGCCTATGCTCCATTGGGAGTAACAAGTGTAAGTAAGTAAAGTAAGTAATATACATTGCTCACTATTGGTGTTTATCTATTTACTAAATTGTCAATCATTTTCTTAATTTACAAAATTTAACCACTTACAGAACTCAAACAACTATATAGTAAAGTGTTGCTAAAAATAATCCCCCGAGCAAATGGTTCACTAAACCATACTGGTAATTTGTAATCATTTTCATGTATGTCACCTGAACTGAATAAGTAGGCATTTTTTTCATAATCTAGAAAATATAAAATGGAAGGAAAATGTATATGTGTGTATATACTGGTTAATGATGAAAAAATTGAGATAATTCAAAGAAATCGAATATTTATTAAGGTTATATTTCAAAAATATGTGCTATTTCCTAGGCAATTTTCATCATAAACTGACTTTGGTGCTGTGAATTCATCAGCCTATATATTATGTGCTCAGTTCTATTTGGTGTAATGGACACCCATAGTTGAGTAGTCAATAACTAAGATGAAATAGATGTTCAATGTTGCCTTTTGTCCATCGGTTCTTCACTAATGTCTGCTAGTGATGAAAATCAAATACAAAACTAAACATGTTTAATCTGCTATTCTAGGCCAGAAAAATGTAAAAAAATAATTATTGATATACTGATCAAAGCAAGTATCTTGTCAAACTGGTGTGTATCATAATATGTTATTATATTAACGAGAAGTCAAGAGTTACGTTAGATACAGTAAAAAATCAGGCGTCTAAATATCAGTAAACTGTTATGTAAAATATATAAATCTCTAACGGAACAGACGTTATTCAGTGTTGATTTGGTCGTTTACAAACTGAGGTATTTTCAAGTTCACTAACGAAACCAGTAAATGACCCTATCTTTTAAGAAATAGTAAGGTATAGACTATCTGTTAAATAGATTAATTTGTTTTGGTTCATTTTAAATTCAATGTTAGGGAAGTTTTACCTAATGTGTTCGTGTTAAAATTCATAATTTTGAACTTAAATTATCGATAACCACTTATCTATACAAGATCAAACTTAAAATCTTTACTGATCAGATTTTTAAACTATTCCATGTGAATCGTAACATAAAAGTTTTAAGATCATTAAATACCAGAAAATTCAGTTTTTTGTTTGAATATCATGATTACGTCAGTGCCATTTTCAACAGTATCCATATTACTAAATGAAAAATATTATATGAATTGTAATTCTTTTTTGATGCATACATTTAAAAAGTTTCATTTGACATCTAAATCAAATATTAAACATTGGAATTACAATTAGCAAAGACGTTTCAAGATGCCTTTGGCAGTTAAGGAACTATGTGGATTAAATTGCATACTTTTGTCATATTTTAAATAAACTTAATAGACATACGTAATTCTGTTGTTAAATGGACCAAATGTTGTTCCTTTTGTAATAATGATCGAATATTCATTGCGCATAATAATGTCACTCTGTCTTGAAGACTTGGATCAACACATTGTGAATGAGGCTCTTCTGCACTGTAACCAAGCACTACACAAGCATTACACTGACATAAATGTACTGAGTGTAGGTCATTAAAACTGCATGGATCACCCTGTGGAAAAAGAAAAAGACAAAAATGAACATTTTGAGCTTGAAAAACTAGCCATTTTTAAGTTTAATAAAATTTAGTGAGTAACATTAGATATATCTGTCAGTATGGGGTTGTGGAAGTGGTTGACTTTCATTGAAATCATGGACTGATCTGAGTTAGACCACTATTAAAAACCTGAAAGCACTGGGTGGCTGTTTTATCTTAGTATGAAATTTCCCATCAGCGCCCATCCACGCCCCCCCCAGGTTGGAATCAACCCCAGGACCTTCGGTCTTGCTCCCGAACGCTTAACCTACAGAACACTGGGGTCGGGAATCTGGACTGCTAAGGAGTCCCACACGAGGACGAAATGGCCATCCAGTTCCCCTAGGTTTCCAATGGTGGTCTAACTTAGGTCGGTTCGTGATTGCAATGAAATTGGATATATCTGTCATCCGTTTCATTTTCTTCTATTTGTTTTTATCAACTCGACTGTCAATGAGATCACTTATAAAAATGTATTCCCAATAGGACGTAATAAGTGTTTTGAAAATATATTCTGATAAACTAGTCATGATTATGAAACAAGAATCTTGTTAATTTGAGAGGAAGGCATATTGTTCCATTTAACTCGTTTCCCCAAAACTCACTGAGAGATTATTTAAGGGTAGTAAATAAAACAACACTTTTTTTACTTCTAATTAACCGAGCAACATCTGTTCATACAGTCTGACAAGAAAACAAATAGCTGACAACTATACTGTTTGATTTGCAAGAGAATGAAAAGTACATTACTGAACAGACGAAAATTAATAACCATTCCACTGCTAACTAACTAAACTTCTGAATCCTTTATAAATTGAACATCCTGTTAGGCTGGTAAAGTGTTTCCAAATTTACTGATGTAAACCAATCAACAAGTTTTAACATAGGTGGATTATCTTTGCAAATTTGTGATACTACTCAATACACAAAATTGTCAAGTTAACCAAATAAACCGACTGACTTAATTTTGTTTTTTATCCAGTTTGTGAATGTTGCTTGTCAGTTGAAATTATTAACACACGAATTTCCGCGCCAAATCAGTTTTCGCTCATGTAAATCCATGGTTAATAGAATATGAATATAACATATAACACTTATAAAACTAAGCTCTGGATGAGTACCACTACATGAATAGTAAGAAATAATTAAACCTATGTTTTTTTGAAAAGAAATGACATCTAGCCTAATAATGAATGTTGGATGTAACAAAATATCAAATCTAGGACAAATGGAAAGTCTACTGATAAACAATAAAAACTATCGAATGAGAATTTTACCATATTTTAGTGAGAATGAAATAGCCACAAATGTATTCAACAAGACCTAACTTGTATTCAAAAAATACTGATTCCAATTATAATTTACATGTAAGGGTTTGCATTTTCTCGTAGTTGGTTTTAACAACTGTAACTGATCAGTCTCTTTCGGCATATGTACATTCTTAGTAAAGTACTTCGAGGCACTCAACTGAACATATTTTCTCTTTATACTTTTTGATCTGATAATGTGTATTTGCAGTAAAACTAAAGTTTTTGTTTCAGTATCGTTGTGTGTGTTTAAATCCTCCCAAGAGCCGCCTATTTGCTATTTTGCTACTTTCTGTCTGTAAATTTGGATTTCTGTTTTTCTAGAGTCGAAATTTCACCTGCGTGACATTATTACCTCGGTTAGAGAAAACTTCTATTTACTAGTCCGTTGTCATTTTAGAATGCTATTTTCCCGTCATTTTTTCAGAGACATTGTCAATGTGTCTGTATACAATAGTTCCTTGCAAGACCAGATAATTCCTTATCTTTTTCAATAAGTCTTCAGCGTAAGATTTGTCATAAATAATTCGAGGCTAGCAAAACGACAAGCAGTTTTTTATCCTGTTTATTGATATGGAGACTAGGAATTATTCATTGCATGGAGAATTTGTATCACTTGTGTTACCTGAGTTAATTTAGTTAAATCAAATATCAGTTAATATTTCTGTATTTTAAACAAGTTATTTCGTATCACGGCAAATCACTTAGTTTTCATGCAAAAATTTGCATAACGCCTTGTTTATGTTGAATACATTAACTAGATTGGATTTATTCGACTGTAATTAGTATGGTATATTTAATTAGAAGGTACTAATCAACCATAAGCATGCCTAGATACTTCTAATGTATAGTTTTTCCTTTCAAATTTTTCTTATGATTGTAAATTATAAAAAAGCTTACAGGGAAAATTATATTCTAAAGCATAATGATTTAAACACTAAAAATAATTCCACTAAGTTCATAATGGTAGTGATCGGAAACCAGGTCATTTTGTCTCGTCACCTGTAACAAATTAACAGACTATTTCATCGTATTTGAATATAAATTATAACATATATGGAACTCCGAAATGTATGTCGAGTCTGTAATTTAGAGGTACTCTTTAATATACTACAATTATTCTTGATTATTTTCTAACTCAAAAACTAGAGCACACTTTTTGTTTAGAATTCGCGTAGTGTCGTTTTCGGTAATGGAATAACATAGGTAGTGACAATTTTTAAAATAAAATTTCAGTGAAGACATTTCACAATATTTTTAAACGACCCAGATCTTATAGCTATGGAAGATATTTCCATGATCAACTTACGTCGACGATAAATATTCTTGGAAGATTTTTTAATTTCACCCATTCCAACGGCCCAATTAAATGACTATCTCCTAGAATCACGATATCTCGAACACGCTGCCAATGGAATCGTAGTGGCATGATGAAATTCTCCAGATTAAGAGGACCGTTTGTTGATTTTCCAGCAACACACACAAGGAAATGTCTGCTAAAATTCAGGCTTGCCGCTTGATTTGGACTCTTCAACAGATAAAAATAGCAAAATGATCCGAAATAATTGTAAATAAAATCTAAGCCGATACGATTGGAAAACTTGTAATACGAAATAGAATAAACCAGTCCAATCTGAAAGTCGGTTATACTGATAACACTATTAAAATATTTACATTTATTTGATACAGTATGTTTCACTTTATTCCCACAAAATAACACAAACAGTGAGACTGCTTCAATAAAACCTCATTACGTCAGATTTTGATATGAAATTCAGTAATTTTTTTAGACATTACATCTCTTAATTTTACCATTAAAAATGATTAGTAGTATGAAATAAATTTTAAAAATGTAGCACAAGTTTTGGATTAGCCAGAAACAAAAGTTACTTGAACTGATTTCGTAAAACAGTATAAGAACTTTTGTCTAAATTAGAGCAAATAGTTTCACAGTATTTGGGCGCCGAGTTTATGTAAGACGTTAAATAGGAATAATATATTTGTAAAATCT
>NW_017386032.1:1086781-1135232 GCF_000237925.1 Schistosoma mansoni | reverse complement strand
CAGATTGCCAGGCGAACGTTGGATTTACTTCAAATTCATTCGCTGAGATTTTACAAATATATTATTCCTATTTAAAGCAATTTACCAGAGTTTTCTAACGACCGGTAGATATAATTTTGATTTAATTTAGATATTTTATATTCGATAGAACAATAATTAAAATCTTCCGTGGTTGGTGTATCCGAAGTTAAGGCTGAGAACAACAGGTCATTTTCAAATCATGAATCTACTATAGAACCTTAGTATTTTCGTATTGAATAATCAGTAAACCTAGTACTATATACACGAGCACTTACCAACGTGGCCCTTGTTAGGGGTATATCTGGTACCCAATGAAATGATCCCGTACGATCTACTTGTGATGAATGTGATGGAGTTCGTATTGGAGAACAATTCATACACCTTACTGGAATATTATTTGGAAGTCCTAAATTTCTTGAATTTATGTCCATTTTTCTTGTTTCACTTCGCCCACGAGGTTGATCAAATAGTAAATTTCTTGTATCATGTAGTAAATTAGGTGATGTCGCAGTAAATGAATGACGAAAAAAGTGTGTAGATCTAGTATCATATGACCATGTTTCACTATAAACGAAAGGATATATATATTTCAATGTAAACATGCATATATACTATCTTTATCAATTCAAATTGTTTCGTTCAAATATGCAGTCATTAAAACATTGTGCACAATTTATCGTGAATAATAAAGTGTTTAATAGTAAATGGTTCAAGTTAATTAAATGACGTTTTGAATTTGGGCTACATAATTTATGGTTCCTTCATCCATTTTATTATTCACAAATTAAGCAAACAGAATCATATTCTCTGACAAATAATAAGACTGGTAAGTAGTTCCTTTTAACAATTACTCATTCGGATATATCGTTATAGCAGTTGATCTTTACTGTAGGATATCATCTCTAATGTATGCTTTACTAGACTCGTCTCAGTTTAAATGTATATGAAGTCACACTATTCTTTTCACTTTCTTTTGTTATGTTGTAACATAGACTAGCAATACTGTGGTTTTCATCAGTATTCTGTGCTTTGATAATTATTCCCATACATTGCATAATTATAATATTCATGTAAGTTTTAAATCTCCATCATGTATAGATTTTATCTACTTGAAAAAAATTAGTATCTGTTAGAACACAAATCATTGCTTAGATTTTACTAACCATCTGTATCACTTCTTTTTTTTTAGATCAGGTTATTCGAAATTATCGCCTTTCCTTTCCTCTTACTAATACTTTTCATTTCCACTTAAAAAGTATTTTAAAAATGTCAAAAACTTATCTTTCATGATGCTTACCTCTTGATTGTTAAATATGAAGGATTGTTTTCAATGTTAACTGATGGACACAGTTATCTTAATCAGCAGAATAATGACTTCTTTGTCTTTATTATAATTAGAACTTACAAAATAAATAAGTGAACAAGAATATTGCGGTTGCTTAGACAGAAAGCTCATATAAATAATATTCTTAAATGATAAACCTAATAATTCAGTAAAACTAAGGTTCTATTTTGTTCTCTTACTGAATTATGCAATTTTAGTCAACAGTTATTTTTAATGATCTAATATCTTCACAGGAGATAACATTGCATACTACAGGAAAGGCAGTATTAGCTCAAAGATTATCGTTGCAATAGATTTATTTCTTTTGAGATTGTTTTATTAGTATAATCCACTTTATATCAAGTAACAATTTCAAACTGGCCAGTATTAAACTGAATTATTAGTTTGTGTAAATGTATTTATAGCTATTTTTTATCAGGACAAATACCTACATTTACATACAGATTTATTTAAATAGGCTTACGCTTTAACAGCATTTTCTCTGGCTTTCCCAATTTGTTCATATAGTGCTAAGTCTAAAATAAGATAGAATAGGTCAATAATTCAAATAATTTCCTGTGAAAAAGTAATGCAAAGAAGCAACAACTTTAAAAGTTAAGTAGTTGTTCTATCAACATAATAAACCATACCGACATCCACTGAAAACCAGAAAGCTCTGGACAACCGTTTCATTCCAGTTTGGGAGTTTCCAGTGCACACTGAAGTCCTTAAAATGAAAGATAGAACCGAAGACCAATGGTTTCTCAATGAATGCTTAACCTTTATGTTACTGGCTTTGGATAGTGTTCATGTGTAACTTCGATCAATTCGTGATATTTTGTGATCACGTTCTACTTGCTGCTGTAGATAACATTGAAATGCGATTCTAGGAGTTCTCGTGAGAATCTGTGATAAGTGGAGTTCAACTATGTTGGGTATGAGATAGTATCCCCCAACAGGCATTGGGATGTGATTACAAATTGATTGAAGTTACACATGTACACCATCCCAACCCAGTAGTATAAAGGTTAAGCATTCATTGAGAAACCATTGGTCTTCGGTTCTATCTCTCATTCTAAGGACTTGAGTGTGCACTGGAAACTACTAAATCGGAACGAAACAGCTGTCCAGAGCTTTCTGATTTTCCGTGGCTGTCTACCTGAGATCGGTTCGTGATTTTACCGTTGCTGGAAGTTGTTTAAGTTTCCGATATACTCACAAAATGCTTATTAGGCTCCTGAGGAGTAACCAGAGGGACGACTATTGAAACTGAAGGATTGTATTTGTTCTGGTGTTCTGGTGTTACATATATTCTCTACTGATAGTGATAAAACAGTTAGTGACCCAAAATTGTAAGCAATAAAAACTAATATCTTATATTTCATTGTCTGCTTTCTTTATTTATAAAAAACTCCATCTTCCAAATCAGCTCTCTTAGGTAAAATAAAGAGAAGCCATAATAAATTGTTGCGGTATAAAAAAGAGCGATCCAGTTCGGAGAGAAAATCAACAATATTATATTTCAAATGTTGGCTATTGAGGGAAATTAGAACGTGCTATGTGTCCCATCTAGGACTCATCCGCTCGACTTGTGTATCTCAGTTTAAATTTACACGGCCCCGAAACCAGTAACCATGCCCATGTAGCAGCAGAAAATGATCTCATGTGGTCCTGAATGTTGAAAACTGGGAAATAAAAGCCCTCACTAATAATGATGAATAATACTATTATTTGTCTCAAAAGACCTATCGATTTTTTTTGGTAGAAGAAGGTCCTACGTCTTCATTATTCAAAGACATTCTGGATAGTTTATGAAATTTCTCATTTCATTTCATAAAAAACTGGATGTTATCTTTCTGTGAATAGTTGCTGACAGCCCAATAGACTATGTAAGTCAGTATTTAACTCTTCAGTAGTATGAAGAAAATTAACTGAACATTATAATCTCACAAAAGCTGTCAGTTTTCTAAAGTAAAAAATCTATTTGTCTCTATAAGTCTGCCTGAAATTTCTGTTTATCAACCTTTGACAAAGAAATATCTATCTCACCTCTAGCAATTGTTATCTTTCTTCTTTTTTCTAACACAGGACGACTACATCTGCATGGTTGACCAATTAAGTGTCCTTCACATGTTACGCAATAATACTGCAAGCTTATTAACGTTTGAAAAAATAGCATAAATTAGCCATTACTTTAAGAAAGATTATATTTGGATAATATAATTCAAATGTGAATTAATTTTAATTACTGAAGATAAATAATAATAACTTTTGTATTAAGGAAACTCATATTAGAGAAATGAAATAAAACTCTCATGGATTGTATGAAGAGATAAGGATGAGAAAAAACATTAAAACTATGTGTTGACTTTAGAAAGCTTCCACGAACTCACTACCTTCAAGCGAAATTGCTTTAGTTTTGGTTAAGTGATTCGGTACAAACTGGAAGTGAGCGATCTTAAGGTTGGAATATGGTAATAGGTAGAGATAGTAAATAAGCTGGTATGGTAGAAAATTCCCATCAACTGAGGTATTTGGGATATATATTACTTATGTCCAACTACCGCATACCGCGACGGGCGATATTGTTTGATGTATCAATAAGCTGGAAGAAAGTAACGGGTGGAAAAACCACTATGAAACATCAGTTCGTGATGCGATGAAAATTAGGCTGAGGCGTGAAGGTAAGTACAGACTATGTGTTTTGGGCCAGGGTGATTATGGTAGCCAATGTTTGGAAACATTGGACAAAATGCATTAGAATCATTTCTATTTTATCTTCTCTTAGATCCTTAGTCACGAAATGATCTTATGGTCTTTCTACTCCATGAATCATAACTTGTATGCCTCGTATTCTCTACACCGATATTATTACTACTTCAGCCACTCTGGAATTTACCACGATGATCTCTTCTTATTGTGTTAATGTGGAGCGGGGACAAACGGGTATACTTGACTAATAATTAGTATTACTAAAACCTGGAATGGTCGATGTTACAAGATTGATAAATTTATATAGAGGTTGGGACAAATTTATACAAGAACCTTCCGATTCTGATTTCCGGAAATAAAATAACATGTATCTGCAATTAAACTGTGCTTGCTGAAGCATCTGTATAAAATGTTGATAGCCTAGACTGTAATATGTCAAATAGTCTAAGTGAATATCCATAGTCATCATTGTGAAGACTGGTTAGGGATGAGTATATATATATACCCAAGGTCAAATTCATATTGTGTCAAATAAGACTATTATCTATCGATTGATCTTTCCTTTTGGTAGCGTCTCTGTATTTCTTATAACAGGTGTTATCACTGTATTTCAAGTTTTTCACCATAATCGGCCATACTTTTAACTTGATGTATTGATTGAGTTTACGTTTTCTGTTTAGTGACATTTCTGCTTCTCTTGTTTTAACGTCGTTGTGATCACCACATTAATAACCATTTAATTTGGTTGAGTTATTTACTTTAAAAATGTTAGCACAAAATTTACTATTGTTAACTTCTAACAATACTGAAATGACACAACTATGATCTGCTTTCGAACTTACTACTTCAGGTAACATTGATGTTTCTCAGTTATTTGGAAAATTGACTTTCATTTGACTTCAACTCTTACAGTGAAAACAACGCTTTTTATATTTTGGTTTTGTGAATTTCCGTTCCATTATTCTATAATACTGGTACCTTATTTCTAAAAATTAATCATGCTTTCACATGTAGCTGGATGGTTAAGTTGAGATCTTGCCACAAATGCTGTCGTTTATTTGATAAAGATCATTAATACACAAAACCATCTGTAGCTTTTAAGTTTATAGACGTTAACTGTGTTAGTCAGTTTTCTAACATTAATTTATTATATAAACACAGGTGATAATTTTTGAAAAATGATCACTCATGGTAAGCAATCTAAGTACTTAATTATAGGATCATATAATTCTAAACATGGTTGTGGCTTCATTAAAATTATAAAAGACCAAAGTAAATCACCTACTTTAAAGCAGAACTATAATCACTAGATATAACTATAGCGCGCATTGAATTATTATTCACTGGACAGTTTACTTCAATTGGGTTTATAAGTATTGAAGATTTTTCTAGCCCATTGATACGTACGGCTAGTAGAATAAGATTCCATTTTTCATAGACAAAACTGAAACACAGAAAGATAGGCAGAGAGAGGGAGCGAGAATGAAAGACTATAGGAAAGAGGAGAAATACCTTATAAATGATCATATAGATTGATTTCACAGCTGAAAACGAAGGCGAAATAGTTATCTAGTGCTCTCTGGTTTTCAATGAATCGTCAAATGATATGAATTTAGGATAAAAACTGTCTTGCCACGTAACTACCATTCACAATATACTTAACTAAATAATTTTACTTTATTGAAATGCATGGAAATTAATACCATTTTTAAAATACAGTACATGTGGGCCTGGAAAAGAGTATTTAATAAAATAGCGAATTTTGTTTTCCACCAAGTTATACAAATCTACCTCCTACATCACAGAACAATCAGTAAACTAAAATTTAAGGTTCCTAATTTTGTTAGTCTGTGGAAACACGTTCATTTTGGAAGTAGTTTTCATTACACACTGATATTGACGAGAAAAACAATAAAAAATAGAAACAACTGAACTGGTATTTCATTCGAGTTTATTGCTCGCCATCATTGTGCACTTATAACTTCATATGAGATTGAAACTAAGACCTTCGGACCTTAAGGTGAACTCAATTCTAATCAACTATTGAATTTAATCCAGTTATAAGCATTATAACTTCATTATTCATTGTACCTCGTAGTATTTTTGTGGTTTTGTACATTTTAAACTGGTTGCACTGTAAACATACCACAAAATATGGATACTAAGTCAGTCTCTTGTAGCCACTTACCACTGAAACTAAAAAACTTCTTGACTTGAATAAGTAAACTTCGTACGGAACTTTTTATAATAAGCTGATTTCATCCGACCTAGTATGTTTAAGTAAACGAAATTGGTTGACAGCTGAGTCATCAGGTATTCATAATCAATCTTATGATTCTGCATCTAGACGTACAAGTGTTTTGAATTTCGAACACTACAAAACACTAAGAGATAAATAGAAATATCTTGATATTTTTTTTGTTAAGAAAAAATAAAGGCTAAGGGGCGCTTGCTTCAGAGTAACCTGTTCAAATTAATAGGCTTGGGCCGATCTTAATTACCAAACATACAACTATTTTTGTGAAATAAAAAAACCTAAATAGCGTTAGAATTTATTAACTGATTACAATAATGGACAACTTAAGATGTTTAAGAACAGGTGATTTCTGGGATAACAAATCTACTCGAACATGTTATATTCTTCATGTAATTACATTGTATTTCTGTATTTTATAATTTAACGTATCATTCAAATTCAATTGATATTAAGTGGTTATTTTGGGTTTTTATTTTGTTGGCTAACCACTGGGATTTTATTATTTTGTTATATAAAACGTTCATTCGCACACTAACATTTGTGTTGTGAACAGTAATTTATTTGTTTTCCTAGACAGCATCAGAATGATCTTGCTGTTAGACAAGTTTATAACATCTTCAATCACAAATGCTGAACAACAGCACTTTCACGAATTTAAAATTGGTTATTAAGATCTACTTAGCTAACTTGGGTGAGTATTGAGCTGTGAAGTGATTCAAATGTTCAAATCTCACGGTTTATTTTCACCTTTCTTATAACTGAGTTATTATTTCTAACTCTACCATTGTAGTGGATTCGATTCACAAGATTGCTTGTAAGTACTACATAACAGAACGTGGTGTTGAAGTTGTCACAGTCGTCAGACGAAGAGAATAGTTTCAGTACATCGGAAGCACGGCGCAGGCAGAACACATGATGACCAGACGAAAAGACATTTCGGATTACAGAACACACCGCAAGATGCAAATGAGTGATTGAAGATTATGTACACTTGATATATAAATGCTTTGTAATTTGCTTGTAGTCTTCATTTGTATCGTCGCTTGTCAGCCAGGAACACTACTCTCTATGAGTCATTAAAATATACCAATAGACATTATATATTAGCTAGTGTTACTTTCAGTAGATTAGTGACTCCCACTACCTATGTTGATATAGGGAAATTAATCGATAATGGAAATCTAAATGTAAACTTACATAGCTAAATCTCTAATAAATAGGTTTGAAAATTCATGACTAATACCAACATCATGTAGTTGCATTCGAAATCCATACTCATATTCTATTCTCCAACGTTCATACTAAAAAAGCCGAAGTATAAAAAGTAGGTGAACAGTATAAACAAGTTGACTCTCAAGTACTATTGTCTTTAAAATATATTTTTCCCATAAGTGGTTTGATAACCCTAAAAAAGATGTTCTAGCCATAATTAATTCAGTTAAGTGCATAAACTAAGCATAGAGTTCGACCAAAGACAGTAATATGACAAACGTGTTAGCGATAAAAATCCTGAATTCCGATGAGTAGACTTTCTCTCAAACTATAGTAATATCACAGCAATAAAACTAAACATTAGGAAACTCTAATAAAATTCTGATCTTCAAGCCGGAGAATAAAAATAAAATTACAAAATTTACTTTGAGTATATAAATAGCACAAGAGTGTATCAGGTGTGAACACCGACAGTTAATTATTACCAATCTATACACTGTTTCCCTAAGTTACTATCTACTGAGCATATTTAGTAGAACCAGTTTATTCGTTAAGTAACTAAATAATTAGGAAGTGTATGGAGCTATTATATCCATCACTGTTGAGAATTGTATTTCTAGCTGCAAGTACATGTGTTATGATGTACGTTCATTTTAAAGAACAACTAATGCTGAGGATGTTTTATTGATATCATTTAGGCCTTTTTATTATGTGTTAGTGAACAGTTGTTTCTCACACAAATTAATTATTTATTTATACGCTAATTTGTCGTTAGATGGTATATAATGCTAAGGTTGTTTAGTTCTCAGTGGTGCTTTAATTCTGTCGATCAATCTGCACTGCAACTACCATGTTATATAACAATTGCATCATTTTTTTACGATTGTGGGATTTTAAGTTTAATACACTTCCTATCGTTTGTCTTTAACCAGTAAATATAAATTTCATGTTTTTGAAATGCTTGTCACCAACTGTGTACTTTGATAGTCATTTGTAATAGAAAATGATAAATATCTGGCTTTCAAGATTTAATTTTTAAATAATTAACATGATGGTGAAACTACTCAAAAGTTAATTTCATATAAATAAGAGTCAAAAAATATCTTACTTCAAATACTCTTGGTTTACTTCCATGTGCATTTAAAAGATTTACAATCAACGTTGAGAAACCTGGTGCTAGACAATTGTACGCCATTAAACCTAATTTTAGTTCTTCCATGCAAACTACCATATCGTTGGCTAAATATGTCCAACGTGGAAAATTATTCATTAAACACTAAAAATCAATAAATGAGAACATACAAAATGATATATGAATTACAAAAATAAAATTTGCAGCATCTCATAGATTATAAAACATGCAATAATAATGAATTTCTGTTAAAATAGGTTTATAGTCTTGTAATAATTTCATCTGTAGTTTTGAGATTTGAAACATGTAAAGGAACAAGAATGTTAAAATTTCTTGCAGTGATTTGTGATCGTGAGAATCATTTAGTCGAATTTTTATGGATTTCCCGTGTATAAAATTCGTTATTGAATCCTGTTGAAATACTATGATGGAATAAACTGTCATTAAATATCCTAGCTCTATGCATTACGTAGCTACTGCTGTTGAGATGTGACAGAATTGGGCTCCATACTTGTTTAGTTTCCTACTTTCGAGAACAAGAACAGTCATGTATACAAATTCATAAATTGAATTAAGCAGATGTGCAGCCGACAGTTAGTCGGTAAATACATACATATGAAGATGACGAAACTGTTCTTTGCTTGGATAGCCACTTTCGGGTGAATAGTAATCATCAACAAAAATAAACTGAATAGGATTCACTTTTTATAAACATGAGTAGTATGTTGTGTTTACAGTGTCTTTCACTCTTCTCATGGTACATCAGCTGGTTATATTTACTTCCCGGTGGGCACGTTTGTTCCTTTCGAAAGATCCTGCATTACACTGCCAGTCAAAATGAAATACAAGAACTGGAACGGATTGATATGACAAAAGTAATTGATCAGTTCCATACAAACTAATAGTCAGAACTCTTAAAAGGTTTAAAAAATTTAAATAATGAATACAACTAACGTCAACTGTGATTTGACTGTATTTCAGGCTTAAGTGATATATATATAAGGACCCCCTCATGAGTGGGTGGTAATAAATTGTTCGTATTTTTACTATTTCGAAATATTTGTATACAACAGTCATATGTAATAAATATTTAAACTGTATCAAATAGAGAAAAAGCTTCAATTTCACAAAACTAATCAAAGTACAGAACCAACTTCCAGGAATCTAACACATAGATAGATAGAAAGATATTAATTGTATACCTAAAAAGATTTATGAATATTTTGGCCTGATTTGTCATTTTACGCAGTCAACCACTCTGTCATCTTTAAACAGAAATCAAAGTGATCACAAATTCCCATAAAGCTGCAGAAAAAATCTTTTTCGGAAACTCACCTTATTTCTAAAATAATGTAATTGCAAAATAACGCGTAAATTCTTTTTTCTAGCCTTTATTGCAATCGCTTGCATTATATTTGCACTGTCTTCATCATCACGAAATTTTGTATTTGGTGTGGCTAATATGAATGCTGCTCGTGCTTCTTTTAATTTAGTTCTGGCTAAATCGTGTGGATTATTCGGTGTACCAAGAAAATATCGAACCCATGCATGATATGGACTAAGAATTGCTTTCAATGCATAATCCAGTGGTATTCTTTGTAATTATTAAAAGTAAATGGTTTGAAAAATATTATTTTCATAATGAAATTTTCGAACGCAAAACACTCAAAAAAATCATGGTTATCATTTTCTCAATAACGTAAAGATTCATAGCATAATTCTAAGTCCTTTCTATAATAATCAATTAAGTCGTGGGATTCGTGGCGCAATTCAACACAAAAATGCCTCATACAGGCTGATCAATGGGAAGTTAGGTTTGTAGTTCATAAAATGACGTTTACAATTATCATCCACTAAGTCTTTACAAATGGTGGTGTTTGGTACTTGTTTCAAGATATACAACTGTGAGCAGTTTCTGAATTGCCTAATTTGCATGTCTCCGGATAAACGTAGCATTAATCATCAAACTGCACTTTAGAAAGCTTACTCGCGTGAAACCTCATCTTACGTTTTAAAGGTTCGTAACAACAGATAACTGTTTTTCTTTGTGACATCTGAAATAATATTGTAAAACGTGTTACGGCTGCATCATATTCATGCCGTCACATGTAGATATAAATTCAAACTTTATATATATATGTATATTGGCTCAACGATTAATGTTCTGTAAAGAATGTAAACTTCAGCCACTGAACCCAAAATTATTGAACTCGTTGGTTTCTTAGTGTAAATCTAAACGGTAGAAGGTATTGTTCAACAATAACCAGTCGAGCCAAATAAAAGTAGGGCTACAAATCTCAGTGACAATAACTATTTTATTAGCCTTTTTGTATGCTTAGAACTGCTAAATATGTGAATATTTTATGAAGTCAATCTTTGAATTCGTATTCTATCCTATTTTTACTGAAAACATTTACATAACCAGTTCTGCACTACCCGGAGTCTCAAGAAAAAATAATTACTACTCTATAATGAATGAAAAAATTGCTCAATACAATTTATCCGATTTTTGAATAACTATTTTTGATTAAGTACACTTGATTTAAGTTGATTTTTATTGTAATCTCTCTTTGCTTAAAGAATTTTTAGTGGCGTGAATTTTCGAAAAGCTTATGAAATACAATATGAAAGTACGTCAGTCTGTGGTTAAAGTTTTAAGCCTTATCATATAATTGAGTTACTAAACAAGTCAGAAACTTTTACAGAAGTGATTGATTTCTAGCTTAATATTTATATGAGTAAAAAACTGTATGCGCACTTACGGTCTCAAAAGTACCATATTTATTCTCATACGTCCTTTGGCTTGACATCCGTAAAGAAAACCTTTGATAAAAGCTCGTATGCTTTCGTTATCAAAATTTCCGCAAACGATAACATGTCTGTAGAATATAAAACGAAAAATCTCAAAATGCTGTAATCTGAAAGTAAGTCTCATGATATTACTAGTGACTAACTTATGAATGAATTCAAACTTTGTAAAACCAATTGCCCAGTAAATTAAAGATTGATGGTTGGATGACCAATATTAATATCTAACTGTAGTTCATGATTTGAATCTCTGATTTTCACTTAGTTGTCTAAATGTATTCTGTTCACTTTAAGACCTAAAAGTCTTGATGAAGTGTGAAGCCATAAGTATTAATGACTAGGGGTTTGTGGCCTTGAATGGTTTGCTAAATGGTACTGATCTGTAATTAAAATCACTCCTAGTTCGAAAAAGAAGCCACATAAGGATATATGTACATTCTGGTATTGAAAACTTGGTATATATAAGTAGAACAATTATATCTAATATTTATTTTTAATGTTGCCCATCAAATTGTAGTCAAATCTTCATGGCTTATTGCCCAGGTAATAATGGCAATACGCATTTTTTGTTAACGGTGTTAAAGTATTCCTATTAATAATAACCGCGAATAATTTTCTTCAAATCCGAATTTTCGCATAACCTTTGCCCGTTTCTGATTGAGTGTCACTAATTTTTATTCGCTAATTTTGTGTCTCAAGGTCAATCCTTCGTCACCATATTTACTATTTCTAATTGTCCTGATGATTTATTAAGTTTTCTTCTAATTTTTCAAGTGTTGTATGCCAGTTGTTGTTATCTAGCACTAGAGCAGCTCAGTTGTTTCTTAACTGGGAAATATTGTAGGTTAAATGAGAACTTCATTACTGTTATCGATTCATTTATAAATGTGTAGTGTTTGTAAAACAGACAATGAGTTTTTTAAAATAAGAGTCATCCTCATTAAGTTTGTCAGTAGGCTTTTATTTCATTAATTAATCGTTAAGATTAAGTTGCTTTATCTCAAAAGAAGTATCTCTTCAGTAAGATGTAAAGCATTTCTTGTAAGATGTGAAATGACAAAATAATACTCTAACTGGAAGATGTTTAGTATAGAAAAATCTTAATTGTTATCAATAAGATAAAAACAGATTAGATTGTGATGTTTGGTAACTTGTAACTAAGTAAAAAATCTAAACTATTGATATACCACTCAAAATTAAAATAAAACCGTGTAACTTTAAAAACTACTTTTATCAAATAAAAAGTGTCTTCATGCACTCACCGTTCACCTGAAATTGGTTCATATCGATCCGAAGAATTAGTATAGTTGTTATTGAAATTACGAAATAACTCTGGCACAAAACTTGCAGAAACACCCTTAAATTTCAATGAAAGTGATGAAAACAAAAGAAAGCATTGATCATTTTAAAATATCATATTTTATTGATAATACATGTTGGAAACAATGAGTTTATCCACTTTCTGATATAATTTTAACTATTGATAGTTAACACTTTTGTTCTTTGTCTCTTTTGTATCCATATAAAAATTTACACTGAATTCACACTACTTATTTATTAATGAGAAAGGAATATAATATTGTTGAAATGATAAATTCAACTTTCCAGCATAACTCATTGTTTTTGTCCTCTGAGTAAGGAATTTGTAGCCATATATATATTAGTTGTGTCATTTAAATTCTGTTTAGCATGGTCAGCAAATTATCAGTTCAAGTATCTTAATCTTTCTTATATTTTGTCAAATCAGTGGGACTTCCGTAACAATAGATGACTAAGTGATATATATATATATATATTTATGAAACTGTACAAGAAAATGAATACCACGTCTCATAATCATTTCCACTGAAATGCGCTTCTCTAATCAAATGAAATTTGCTAATTTAATTTTTGAACTAAAAATTATGTAAGATTGTAAATCTATGAAACACTTCACAGGTGAATATATTTCAGTGTATAAACACAATGACAAAGTGCACTTCCGCTGTATAAATTTTTATACAATTAATGCGTGTTCAAAGATAGAGTTGACTTGAATCCATATGCATAATCAGAAATATGAGACAAAATATTTTTTTGGACACATAATTTTAACAGACAACTCTCCCATTTTAGAATTACGGTGTTTATTTGAATAGTCAGTATACGTATGAGATATTTGACCAAGTTAAAATTTTATTGTTTTTATTGTTTCTCTTACTCAGGTTTCGTTGTCTAGACAACTTTTTTAAATACCAAGATTTGTAAAATTAGTAATTAAATTATTATTATTTATACGAACTTCGAAATGAACTAGATGGTAATTTTATCGTAGAAGCTTGATAAAAATGTATGGTGATTTCGACCAAACAAATCATTGGTGTTTTTTTAGTTTGTATAATATCCTAACAACAAACTGTCATAATCAAGTTCATAAGTTTTTTTAGTATGATATTTTAAAAAAAAACTGAACATTGAATGTAGCTAAACACAATTTTGTTCCACATTCTTTGCATTGAACTAGAAAATTAAGGAAACTGTTTCGTTAAATATAATTATTTCTAAATACTAATACAAGGTATATTTTATGTCATTCATGAAGTCTTAATAAATTTTTAAACTAATGGAGCATTTTTTTTATATATAGTTGAAATCATGAGTCAATTGAAACTAGACCACCGTGGAAAACCTGGAAGCACTGGACGGCTGTTTCGTCTTATTGTGGGACTCCTCAGCAGTGCGCATCCACGATCCCGCCTCGCGAGATTCGAACCCAGGACCTACCACTCTCGCGCTAGAGCACTTAAATGAGCATTTAATTATTATTTTTGATCATTTTGAAATACATTCTATTTCAAAATGAAGATATATGAACGACGATTATTCTTTGCAGTAAATTCTCTTCAGGTTCTGAAATTATAAAATCCAAATTAATTATCCAAAAAACGTCCAGGTTTAAGGTAAAATTCATCGTTTAAAATTATAACATGTGAATTTAAAATTGTTTTTAATCACGTCATTTGTGTTGGGATAACTAATATGAAGTGTTGGCCTGAATAAAATTATATATTGAATGAAATTGTGAGGTTAATGGTCAGAATTGATATGGTTAACATCGGGTAAGAGAGATGATAGTATAATTACAAATCATAAATCACGTTATATGTAAAGTAATATCAATTAGGTACGAATTAGTAAATACGGATGGATGCTGAATAAATTTCTCAAAGCGTTTGAAAGTGTTACATTAATAATAATAATTAATGACAGCAGTAGTAATAAAAATAAGATGTTTGGTTAAGATAAGTTTGAGCTATGAAAATTTCATGAGGAAAGTTGTATGAACATTAATCGAACCACGTCACCAGATCATCAAAACGACCATTAACTATTCAGGCCAGAAGCTCCGGCTTTCTGATCCGAATAGCTATTGCTTCAGCCATGTGAAGGATTCTCAGTCTGACAGATTTAGGAGGATCGCTATTAACGCGATATATTATTGTGAATGATTATTCGATGTTGGCCTGTTTGTACTAGGTGAGCTAAATTCGAGCTGTTAATAATTTTAACTATACCCTTACTTAATCACACTGGGAGGTTCTCGCGAGCGCAAAACCACGAATTTCTAGAACATCTGATAATATAACTTTCTCTACGAGTGCAGTTGAACTGGTGGATACAGAAAGGGGCTGGTCTAGGTAATTTATCTTTCAATCCTGGAGTTATGATCAGATGTGTAGAAAACAATAGTTGTAGTTTACTTGCATTGAAAGTTCTTCGGGTTGCTCTGTGAAACTTTATTATTAGCATTTTGCTGGGTGCATCGCCCCTAAAGAGCATTCGGTCTCGATTCTATAATCAAGTGTTTTAATCAGGCTCCTTTTATATTGTAGAGGAATAAAACTAAGAAAATTTGTATATTGGCCGGTTCAAGGAGTTTTCCTGTTTATGTTTCTACTTTGTGACTCATCTTTTATTGTAAGTAGAACATCTAGAAAGGCTATTCTACCTCAATTTTCTTCTTCACATGTGAATTTTATGGAAGGGTTAACTTCATTAAGTCGCTCGAATGTTTCTATCAAGTCAGTATGGTCGTTACAAAGGATGAATGTATCGTCCATATATCGGCAGTAAAATGAAAACTTGTCAATATGCTGTGCTAGTGTATAATTTTCCAGTTTAGTGAGAAAACTCTCAGTCAATATTAGACCTAGCAGTGAACCTATCGCGACACCATGAATTTGAAGTTTATGTTTATAGTACACTTTATTTTATCTAGTCTAATTATAGATCGCTTTATTTATTTTATTGTTGTAGCTAGGTGATTTTTTTTGGCTGCAATCTTTTTGTAGCTTAATGATTTGATATTGGATTATTTATTTCATACATTTTAAGTGTATTTAATATGGAAAACTACTAGTGATTGATGATCGACTGTTATGAATTCTGACTATGCTATACTTCCTAAATCGAGAGCTCGTAAAATGTTCTAATCAAAATCCAGATTTATACTTTTCTGGTCAGACTATGCAAATCAGTTTGCAGACTAGATCCGTAAATTGACCAGCGATACGCCTCAGCCAGTACGATTAACCTTGAGTGTTGAAGAGATTATTTGACGTTTATTGACCCACTATAATGTACATCTGCTTCTATACTCAGTATTGAGTCCGAACAAGTGAACATAGCAGGTAGCTTCTGTTCTCCTATATTTCAAACACTCACAGGTTTATCTACATAAGTTACCAGTCCTCAACGCATTCCATATAAGAAATAATACTTTACACCTCATCAACCCATATAGGATAGAAGGAATGAAGCGAAAGATGAATGATTAATTACCAATAATTAGTGAATAATAGAGCCTACACTAATAGTTAATAGGTTCAATAAAAGCTCACGATACAGATAATATAGAAATTCGATAGTCCAGGTGCATAATATTTGTACAATAAGCATATTAAAAAAAACACTAGTTCTTTAAATATTTCCTAAAGTTCCAACTTTTCTAGTACTTGTTGCATTGCAACAAAATCATTTTAGAATTCACTAAAAAATGTGTTTTCGGCATACTTGATTTTGTACTGATTACACTTTAACTGTGTGTCATTCAAATTGAAACCACGATACAAACTTGGTTATTTGTTGTGAAAAGTCTTAAGGTTCTTGTAGTGCTATTGATTTCCAAGCTCTGTTGATGTGCTTATTAACATTGATCTAGCCTCACAAGACAAATGTGCTATGTGTATCAAAGCAAACCTACCGGGAAATTCGGATCAGGCTTGTATTTTCTGAGTGTAAACTAATAAAATGATCCGAAATTTTGCCTATTTCTACTAATATTTATCTCAGAAAGGTTGGTTATTTATATTGAGGAGAATTCTAACATCAAACTTTTTCACTATAGTAGCTAACAGTGAGAAGGATTATTCCTGCATACGGTCTAGAATGAGAATGTATTATTCAGTATTTATAAATCATACCAACAAATTTCGGAAATTGTAAGTGCTAAGATGATTTACGGACTCTAGTCAGCACGATTTTACCTACTTTATTTATTAATATTGTAGAGATTGCTGAGTTTCATTGAAACTATTAACCGATCAATGTTAGACCATAAGTAAAAACCTGGAATCACTGGACGGACGTCTCGTCCTAGTATGGGACCCCTCGGAAGCGCGCGTCCGCGACCATGTGCACAGAAATCGAACCCAAGACATTCGGTCTCAAGCTCAAACACTGAGCTTCCAGACATTTAGATCAGTGGAGTTTGATCGTTTTGGGTGTGAGATAGTTACCCACCGAAGACAACAGAGGATGGTCACGAAATATTGTGCATTGATTAAAGTTAGACATTATTGCCTTTGGATGATGGGTCATTGGTCTCTGTGTTAAGAGAGATCGGAGGTCCTGGGTGCGAACCCTGCGTGCAGGATCGTGGATGCACACCGTTGAGGAGTGCCGCGCTGAGACGAAACGTCCGTCCAGTTATTCCAGGTTCACAATGGTGGTCTCACATTGACCTGTTCATCATTTCAATGGAAATAATGTAATTATTATCTATTTCTGTTAATTTATTAGTAGGTTTTAAATCCTGTATGGATGATCCGAGTAACAGAAAGTAAATAATGAACCAGTCCATCTACTCAAAAGGTTATTTAAGTCTTCGATGACTTTTCAAATTGTTTAGTTATAATTTAAATCAGTTTGCTTTAAGTCACTACTTCAGATTACTATTTTCAGATAAAACATCTTAATTTATTTTCCTATAGAATTCATCAAAAGTAGAAGACTAACCATAGCAACTGGTATAAATATACAAATAAATAATCTCCCCAATGTTGAATGAGTTACATAATCGCCGTAACCAACAGTAGATAATGTTACTAAAAGAAAATAACAAGACTCGAAGTAACTCCATGTACCACGATGATTTTCATTCAACCAAAAATCTCCCAAATGTTCGATCTATCATTGTTAACAGGAATGTAGACAGCACAAAATAAAAGAAGTTCTGTTTTCAATAAAATAACAATAAATTTGTATCATTAAGCAAACAGATCTATAAAATACAAAAAATATTATAAGTAGATACTTCTAGATTTTCTTGCTCAGTTACCTAGTAAACTTTTTATAATGCGGCTTAGAATGAATTTAATTTTCATATTGTTAAACAAGAATTAGCTAATAAAGTCTAAATATTAGTACACCACAGCGAGGCTGGTGTTTCCAATCTACTTTGAGTGATGAATAGGTAAATATTCTACCCTTCAGTGATACAATAAATTTCTAAGAGGGCTTTTTAATCTACTAATCTAACGTTGGTGGTGACTCAATGGTTTTTATTTATTCAAACGCAATTCGTTTTACGAACCATTTCCTAAATAATAATGTTAGACTGATAATTTGAAACTGTTTACTACCGAATTACTGTTTCTTTCCAGACTTGTACGTTTTAGTCAGTATGAAACAATTGCAAGCCCACATAGATTTAATCTTATATTTTTTATGTTTTATTGGCAAATTACCAGATGATGTCCTTCCAAGATGAAAATTATTATCAAATCGTTTATTCAACACAAATTACATAATTGAAGAATCCAGCACAATTATGTAGCCATAGTTACAAAAGCAAATGCTTTAGCAGGTTAATATGTATGTATTGAATTAGTGACGTTATCGGCCACGTATCCAGAGGCTATCGTATTAAATTCTTTATAGTTAGTGGTTTACTTGTATATTTAGTGATTATCTACCTCGTAACTTCTTAAAATATAACTCCGTACACTATCACCATTTATTTGCGTGAGAACCAGCCGCCCAATCAAAATTTTATCAGTCAGTTCAATTACCGAAAAAAAATCATCAATCATGACAAATCAAAACATTTGTAGATATACATTTGTTCTTATGTTTGACTTGTATATGTAGTTATAGAATTCCAAGAGGAATTCACTGAAAGCATTTATAAGTATAAACTACTCAAAGAAGACAGTAAACACTTCAAGGGGGTTCTAGGCCCACATATTCAGTGATAATTTTTCTCAGGTTTATGACTTGTGGTCCAATTACTCTCTTTAATCATCAGACTTAGCTCCTCGAGACCCTATTTTGTCCATAATATGTAAAATGATCATTCAGAGTTTGCACTATAATGATATCAAGACAATAAACTGAGTGATCATGAGGCAGCTGAACAACCATGCTTCTAAAGAGTTCTAGGGATGCTTCTAATTAGTGTAACCGAAATAGTACAAAAGTGTTGACACAAATGGCGAGTAGCTGATGTCAATAAGATCCATACACTCTAGAATTTGTAAAATAAAAGCTATATGACCTTAGTTCCTGTATTTACTAGACGGACTAGTTGAAGTCGTTCACAATTTACAGGTTAGAGATTTGTTCTAAAAACAATTTTAACGATTGTGAAGCCAAATCCAGCCACTTGTATGTGATGGATATATGCATTAACCTATCTCAGTAAGTGACTGTTATATCTGTTGTGTCCGAAGAAAAATATATCGGTAACTTTGAATTTTCGACATAATCCTCCTCCACGATACAACGATATCCATGCAACTAGGTCATTAAACAATATAAGTTAAAATCTTATGAATATTAAAAAATTTCATGAAATGATAAATATTCATGATATTTTAATGACTACATCAAATCCATTTAAGAAGATTAATTTGTCATATATTTATCTTAAACTCAGATTTATTTGGTGATGCTTAATAGCTAGAGGTGGAAAACACTTGTACAACTAACCACGTGCATAATCCCACTACCAACCATCCATATGGTGAACAATGTGAACACGATACGAGCTGACTGAATTCCTTGATTTGATGTTATCACACCCAAATAAGTGAGCGTATCAACATAATACAAAAAGCACATTGATCGAAGAAAATTCAAGTCTGAAATTGAAATGATTAATCAAAACTCTAATGAATCGGTAGATTATACTGTTAATATTTATAAGTTTTATCTATCATTTGATGCAAGATTAGGTTTGAAGAGTATAAATAAATTCCATGAAAATCCATATGATATGGAAGGATCATGTTAAATGTGTTTCTTTGATTAAAAGTATCGTAGTTGGCTTCACAGTTTGTGAGTTTTCCCTAAAAATAATACGATTCTATTCAGATAAGTATTTGAAGAAATTTACAGAAAACATTGGTGATTTCAGTCAAATTTGTCCATAAGTTTCGCTTCATTGACTTTTATTTAATACAGTTATAATAAATTTATTTAAAAAAAGATAAATTATGGTGACTTATGTCGTTTTCTCAAATTCATTCATGATCATTTATCGTCGTGGACCGAGTTTACTGTCTCAATAACGACATTTTCTAATTTAATAGGTTTTACTTTAGATGCTTATAATTAACCGTTATGCTACCCATTCTTTTCTCGCTAAAATTAAATTAAAATATTCACTTTTAAGTTGTCAAAGCAGAACATTTTACTTCTACTTGACGTTAATCAACAATAAAAGTAATTTTGAAGGTGCTTTTCTTTATTAATTAATATTATATTAAGAATGATCAAAAAGCGTAGTTTAGTATTCTTGGTTTTTTAAATCGTACATTGTAATGGTACTGCTTGACAATAAATTCAAAATCTACTGATTCCAATTTCAAAAGTTGGAGTTCGAACAACAATTAACTTACTGGGACGTCTTTTCTTTTTATTTTCCAGCAATTTGACTTGGAGTAAACGAAACACTGGAAGTGAAACTATCAATCTCAATATGCTTCATATTTCCATTTATTTTAACTTTCTATATAATTTGGTACCCACCAGTCTGTTATAGTTCAGCATGGTTTTGGATTAATTATACTTTGATTTGGTAATTCTTAATCACAGTATAACACTTATTTTAGTGTATTCTCACCACTCGATTATTTTAGTTTTTAAAGTGAAATTATTAGATATTTGAAGTCAAAGTGTAGTAAATGACATAAAATTAGTACAGTAATAATCAGAATAAAATCACCGCTTAGCATAACAATTAGTACTAATGATATTACACTCGAGCTGATATCCTAGCTTTATGTGATCTTTAAGAAGCATGAACAATTTTAGGAATATGAGACCACGGCCGCTCCTTACTTTAACCATGTAGAATTCTATTTAATTGATTTAATCTACAAAAATATATCAAACCGAAAAGATCAATCACTAAACACATGATTGGAAGTTAGTTTAAACATATATCTAGTTCATTTAACAACTAACTTATAGTCTTAATTGGCATTTCGTTAGTTAGGTCATGTACTTTGTAGAATTAAATATGTCTAAGACATGTAATATCACATGCACTATTGATAAATAATGAAGACTAATTCAGTTCTTACTTTTTATCATCCTGTCCTTATTTTTTGAAATTTTTTAATAAAGACGATATTTCGCTTACGTTTTATATTATGACGGCTATTGTATATAACTGTTAACACTTTGAATGTAAATAGATCGAAATATGATCACTTAATTGTGGTCTTTGTGGAGATTTATTCAATAAGTATATTGTGTCTATCATAGACCAACATCAACTGAACAAGGTAGTTAATATTTAATAGCTTTTTGGCCTTGTTCGACATGTGCCAAGATCCTGCATCCACAAGATCACAGGGGAGCAAACCTAAAAGTTTCTGGTTTTAAATAAGGATAAACTATTGTTATGGGATATGTTTTTAGTGTTTATCTAATCCTTCTTAATGACTCTGCATAAATACAGACTACATAATGGGCATTCTTAGGTACATAAATGTTCTGGTTTTGTTAGATGTGGGATAGTTTCATTGGAGATTGTGGGGATAATAGCCGTGATTATCCCATACTAAGGAAGAGTATATCAGTAAATGCTTTCTGATTCTCTTAGACCAATCATTGTATTATCAAGCTCTTTTATTTATTTCCTTAAACATTACTGATTATAAAGATATTATATAATCCCCAAAGCTTCACACTGCTTCATCAACACTTATTAAAAAGTCTGATTGTCAAGTCATTCAAATTTTCTCCCTAGATCAAATACAAGTTAAATCATATTAGAATGCTTATCTCAAGTATATTTTTTCCACTTCACAGTAGGTTATGAGTAAGTTATATTATATATCAAAAGTCATATTTATTATTGATAAGGTAGTCTGGTATCTTAATCTGGGTTAACCTGGGACTGTTAATCTAAACCCAAATCTGATAAGAATCAATTTTTGAAGTAAAAAGAACTAATTTCATAATTTTATTCCAAGAATTTAATAGAATTTCAGAGAAGCTCTTATGTGTTTAACTCGGAATACTAATTCGTATCAACAATCCTTTCTTCTAAATAGTTGTCTGATTAAGAGCTACAATAAAATATTACCGATGTTTACCTGATCTAAAACGTTCTTAGTGATAAGAATCCTTGAACACATCCTGAAGTTTGACGTAGATTTTTCAGAACGTAGTTACCTACTGAAATCGTGGAACTTTTGGATCTGTTCAATAATTTAGGAAAGGTATGTACTAACTATTGTCGGTCTTTGCTTTCAATGTTTTTCATTATGTATCGAAACAAAAACAAACCAACAGTACTTCGGCATAAACTAATAATTTATCATACAACCAAACTTACTAGTACAGAAGGGTTGATGGTTGTACTCAAAGAGACAGAGAAAGCGGGAAATCTCGTCATTATATTTCAATCCTACGTGCTAGTCAGATAAATAAATTTCAGAAGGTTGAATTCCAGAAGACATTTAACTGAGAATAATTTGGACGTTATCTGTCTAAACTAAGTAACTTTCCCCAAAGTTCAAAGAGGGTTTAATTTACTCAATGTCTAAAGAGCTTGATTGGTAAATCACTGTATAAACAAACGCAAAATGACCAAAAAAGACAACTCATTTTTAGAAAATCTAACTAGTTTAGTTTCTAACTAGTTCTAATCTATCTAAACTTTCTGTTAATATTGATTTTGGGAAAAATATAAAAACACTAATATAATCCTCGCTGATACAATACCTATCTCTTGTATAAATGTAACTATTAATAAACGTGGATTAAAGTACTAGACTAAGAACTCGGTATCAAGACTAGTAATGACAACGTTTCAAGCAAGCTGAAACAAAAAGATAATTTTTGCAATTTGGAGAAGACTGTGGATTTCTTAACAATTTATGTGGACATTTTATACTAATGAAAGCAAATTTTTGCAGAACTGGAGTAACGTTGACCGTTAGTCAATATAACTAAAAGCTATGTATACTTGTTATTCTCGAAAATTTAATGGATATACAATTTTTATTAAAAACATTGTCTTCATTTACCGACATGTTCACTCTCGTAAATTGGTCTCAAAACGCGAAGGATATATTATTATTAGTTGTTGTATATATGGATTTACTGATTGTCATAAATCAACATAATAAATTGTTTTTAACAATATTTGATAACCTTGCTATTCTGTGTTACTATATGAACATCTAACAACGCTTTGCATAATACATGTTTTATTGTAAACATTAAGATAGTGTACTTCACTAATCAGCATAATGCTTATGAGCCACTTGATCAATTTCTGTGTTATATTAATCAGTAAATCTGGTTCATGAATAATAATGGTGATAAATCAAGAAATAATGACTAGAAATTACGATTTTTTTTCAACACATTCACTTACCAATATGACGATGTGTTTCAAAAACACTGCATAAAGCCGGTGGAATTGAAATTATATCGATCAGAGAAGAAAAACTGAGAACAAAACGAACCCGATCAGTAGCTGCACACAGCTAAATCAGATTAATTTGTTTTAGGAAAGTAAATAAATATTTTTAAAATTACAAATGTACACCACTCATATTATTACAAAATTTTTGAACAATATAAGTTTTATTTTCAAGTTTTGTAAAATACAAAAAGTTATTTTCCCATAGCTGTCCAAGTTTTTGCCTCACACTGAATGATAAAAAATTTAACCACTAAATTAATTTGATTCTGTTGATTGGAATTAGGGTATATCACTCCGTACTCCGAAGTACGTTACTTGGGACTCGAAGTTACAGTCAAGTTTTTTGGAAGTTGGGATGGCTAACAAATAACCCGTCACTCCTGTTTAACTGTTTTTGAAATCTGTTAAAACTAAGATTGAATATAATGAAACTAAATTTAAAGGATAATGTTTATATTTTCAAAACAGATAAGTGATATGCCGGAAAAATCTCTACAGAATATATGATATTTTATGAAAAATAGTAAGTGGCTGCTGCTACCACAGCCACCACCTACATCTTCCTGTCAGTTTGGCAACTTATAAATATAAGTTTTATTCCGTTTCTAATGTTAAAATTTTTCATCCGGTTTAGGTTTCTGTATTGCCAGTTTGCCAACCTTTAGGGATGTAATCGTGATAGTGTAGGATCACGGAACACAATAACCAGTTGTCATTTAAAGCTAAAGCAATAAGTAGAATGCTGCTTAACCGAAGTCTTGTTACGTTAGTTATCATAAGTTACCATGGTAGATTGACATGAACGATATGACGAAGAACAAATCGTTCATGATATTTAAAAAACATTTTCATAACCCAATCGTACTTCACACTATTATCTTTTTCACATAAAATAGAGTCCTTCAAATATCAAAAATGACAATTTCCTAGGTATGTTGGCCACTTTATCAGATGGTAATGTCTTGTAACAAGCCTTTATCATGCTGTGAACAGATAAAATGCGCATCAAATACGTGTTATTCCGTTTACATTAGTTATTTTACCGTAACTCTTAATTTATTATGTATACATTTCCATGTATTTGTGGTGTCCATGTCGATCATTTCTTTTGATCTAATGTCCTATCCGTTCCAAATGCACTTAATCAGTAGTTCATGACACATATACCTCATATTCATAGTCGAGTACATTCTTTTCCTTTGGTTGGTCTATTTGTTGTATTTTTGACCTGCTGAGCCAGCACGTTCGTAATAAATCAACTGCAACTTAATTTCATACTTAGCCTACGGATTTCACGAGTGAAAATAAGCCTAACTGTGCATCCGAGTTTAGTTTAAATAAAAATACGAAGTTAACCAGTGTCATTTACTGTCAGAGTCAGAAGACGTTATAGTATGAAGAGATTTACAACTTTATATAATGACCTCCATAAGTGTACCTATACACTAGCAACATGAACTAGTAAATCACCCAGTATGTCAAAGCATTCTTAAACTTAATCCAAATATATACATATCATTTACATAGCATATACGTAAAATTCACTCCATACTTGGCCCAATGATAGATCACTTTTGTCATCTATCTAAAACTGTGTAGGTTGTTTGAAACTCGTAAGTCGTTAGCGTCCCAAACACTAAGTTTCAATTCAGACTTCTACATCAAACCAGTCATGCATCACTGTCTTACGCTACAGTTGATTCATGAAATCCAGTTTTGATTCTACAGTTAGGAAACTTAATTAACTACTTCAATAGAGTTGAATTTTTCAGGCTTAAAATCAAGAAACCTATTGATTGGTACTGAAGGGTCAAATGTGTGTTAAACAAATAAAAAATATGGGTACCACTAAAAAAGGTTTCCTTTCTAGTCTTAGAGTCTTAGATCATAAGGAGTTGTGCATCAGAGCCAAAGCCGTCCGTTAGAAACTTTTCATTGTCTAGGAATTTCAAAGTGAAAGTTTACTTGTTTGAATTGCCGATATAATTAACATGAAGGCTTTTCAGTCAAGATCTATACGGCAGTTAACGATTTATTTTTTACTGATCTATTTTTACCAAGATTGTAGATTACATGTAACTATAGTTATTACCTATCTATCAGTTAATAAACAACAGACATGTAAATGATGTTGCATTAAATGGGGTATGAGTCTATTGTACCAGTAAGAGATGTATATCAAAATAGGTTTGTAGAATTGGGCGCATTAATCCTAACCAATTTAACTTTTAATATTGAATAGGATGTCCAGTTACAGATTAGTTTATTATTATTTACCTTTAAAATATAATAACCCAAGCAGAATAAATTGATACCAAAATTGATCCAACTGAGGATTTTCGAACGTAATGTATGGCATATACCACGTATACTCACAGGAGGATTACTGAAATTAAAAATGAATTGTTTACACAAATTCTTGTAAAAGTTTGTAGTAAAACAGATGATAAATTTACATTTTTTTTGTTATTAAATGCAGTACATTGAATATCAGATGTTTGTTCAACTTCCAGTTCCATCGAAAAATAATATTTCTTTTATACACGGCTATCCTAAAATCAACTTCTTTGCTTATTACTATGAATATAACCTCATTAAATTGATTGACGAATTCATATGCCGCTGAATGTATTGGAGTATTTAGCTCAAACGTATACAGTAGCTAAATATCGCATAACAGTGAAGTATTTTTACGAATTCGGGTTTATAATCGATAAATGAGACAATAAATAACCAATTCATGAAAGCCCAATATAAACCCAATGCACTCGAGGTTTCTCATTAAATTTTATTTTTATGTCTAAGTGATCATTATACAATCAATTTTTTTATATTCATAAAGTCTGTTCTTTTTTTTCAAACACAACCTAAATCAAGATTACATAATAGTGGGATTTTAGATTTTGAAATAAACATTATCAAATGTAATGAATGATTGTTAAAAAATGGTTTTATTTACAGTTTATTTTTTGAAATAATCTTGATTCGCTGACATTTGACAATCTGATGATGTGTGCATAATTTACATCCCTGATAAGGTTTTACAAAACATTCTGAATGAGTTTTTCATGAATGTTTTCTAACGTCATTGTGTCGCATTTCACAAAATAATATACAAGAAAAAAGACGCTCATACTAATTTGATTCCATCATTTGAGTTTTGTAGTATTTATCATCATGATGGGTCATGTGTTCTACAAACGCACTTGAGTTTAAAATATCGTCGACAAACATGTTTGGTTGGTGAAAATGTGGTGTAAAAAAATGTAGTTCAGTATTTGTGTATCTGAAAATTAGGTAATGCAGAGATTTGGGTAGGCCACCTTGTTGTTCAGATAGTTTGTATCGTAAAATAAATCATTGTTTTTATGCAAGAGATCGAAGAGACAAGCACCTCAATGTTAAGATGACTTATGAAGTTGGAGTGAACATAAATATTGCGAGTATAGGGATCTGTGGAGAGTGTTTAATCTCCATGGATTACATCATAGACTCATGTCACGCCTCCCAGATAGTGGATTGTGAGCAATGACCAAGTCGATTGGAGTGCAGATGGTATATATGAAATTTATTTTTTCAAAGTCCTATGAAACACAATTATATGAACATAATGGGAATTTTTCAGCGATTAAAGTCCTATGACCTGGAATTAAATTCCCTGGAGTAATTATATGACTTGGTCAATTAGTTATGTTTGTTAATCATAAATGCTTAATTCTATAATAAATATGTGTTCACAGAGTAATTTATTATTAAATTGGTCTTAAATACCATATTGTTCAATTTATACAAATCTGGCTGTTAACTTGACCGTAAATAAATCATACAGAAGGTATATTCATACATCATTTTGATTTGTTTTGAGGGTTAAATAAATTTATATCACCAATCTTTCTGTTCTCACTGTCTTTGGATTATGGGTTTCAGTACCAAACACAAGTCGCTAAAGTATTCGGCAGACATATAACAATGACAGTCATAACAACTAGGAGTCCCATACCATGACGAAACAGATGTCCAGTGCTTCCTGATTTTTAGTAGTTATTTAACTTAGATTAACCTGTGAAGTCAACTACGTAAATATTTTTCTCAAAACCGTCGTAGTTAGAGAGACTACTTATTCACTTTCCGACCTAATATTTTCTACATACTTTGCACCTAATTTCTATGAAAATATTCATTGAAACCATGACAAATGTTCCCATAATTATTCAAATAATGGTTACCTGATAACTAAGATTTTGTACCGGCAACATGCGTTTTTTTTTTAAATGATTACTAATATCATTCGAATAAGCCCCGTAAATTTATCTGTAAACTAATGACCGATTGCATGGTTGCGATATCAAGTCATCTAACTTTTCACCTGCGGATAATCATCGCTTATCATAATCAAGTTAATAAAAGGAGTAATTTGGAGGCCATCCTAACCTGATAAACGTTTAAATATTGGTATACTCAACAAATTTTTGCAGCTTCGTTTCCTCAGCAAACAGTTTTAGAAGGAGAAGTAATAGATCAATCGGGCTTTTTTTAATCTCTCACAGCAAATATTTCTCAATCTTTTGTATAAATAATGATAATTATTTGTTTAATCCAGTTTATTTTTAATCATTTGAGAATCACAGCTTTATTTTTGTTATGCCATTTCCTACTCTTGTCAGTATTGTTTCAGATCAAAATCATCAGAATGTTCGGTTGTATTCACGTCTTTACGAAGGTAGCAATTCTATTTATAAATACCTTATCCGGCTTCTCATAAAGTTGATCGTTATCAGAGGCACTTTACAGTGGGTGTAAGAAGAAACCACTAGCAGTTCAATGTGAGTCTACACAAAAATCACTTTGTTTATTACGAGGGATATTTGAAGTTTGAATACTACTAATTATTTGCCTCTACAACGATCAGAAGAGTAACTTGATTTTTGAGAAAAAATTGGACAAAGTTTCGATTATGTACCTTGAACGATAGATTAATTTATCTGTAATCACAAGTGCGTTGATCATGACATATTACTGACTTATATTCACGGTTTAAATGGGCCAGTTTTCGGTATGATGACTTCTGTTTTAAAACTAACAGATTCACAAACAAAATCAAATGTTTATGTGTACATAATGTTCTACATTTTAAACTAACTTTCTATTTTCAACTACATAAAATAGCCAGGAGACCGTACTGAGAACAATATAGATAGTTAACTGAAAAAGTAAGAAGAAAACAGATACAATTCAAAATAACACTTTAGAAACTGATAAGTGTAAACAATTTTTATAAAAAAAAGTTAAATGTATGGAAAAAAGCATCTAACAATTTCTCAAATTACACATCTCTGCTTATAGTTAAACCTAATCAAAAAGAATAACTAGTATCACCAGTAGTTGTTTGAATTATTTTTGCGAGGTTAAAATACAAGTTTTATCGTTTATGAATCAGTTAACTGGCAATTAATGGATCACAAAATTAGGTAATCGATTACACGTAAAGAGCACTTTTCGATAAAATGTGTGAATGGTCAACAATCTGTACAATAATTTTACGATGACCAGTTTAATGAAGACAATGTTGACAAACAAGTGAACGAAACTGATATAACCAAGTTTGCACAAATAACTCAATAATTAAAAAGAACACATTCAATGTATTAAGTATGTGGTTTGAACTTCAGCAAGTGTTTTTCTAAACAGTAGTAAAATTTAAAGTTAGATCTCTTTTTTTTGCGGCCATATTCATATACATTCCCTTCTAAATCCCTTAGAGTCTCTAACTTATATTTTATGAGACGTAAAACTTTGAGGTTCATTCACTTTTCTGATTTGTAATCATTTGTTTATTTAAGTCAGTGGCATGTACTATAGTCCCGTTTTTTGATTTAATATAAAGTTGATATAATTAAAATTTAATGAACTGAATAGAAAGCGAATTTTCATAGAAAAGCGATAACTAATTGAATTTTCATAAAGCCTTCCTGATATTTGAGAAATATTGATATTATTGCTTATAGTCATTGAACAGAAAAGACGTTGAGAAATTCACTACGATCAAGTAAAATATCCAAAAAGGAATTTTAATTTCTCTTCCTTGATTCACTAAAGTGAGCTTTCATTATAATCTGATTTTTACTGAATATAATCCTTTTACTTGGGTTGGTAGAAATATGTCTTTCATGGCATTAAATGTTTCGGTACCAGTGCACTCGTATTATATTAACAGGATTTTACAATTGAAAAAACAATAAATACAAGATAAAGTGTTTAACACCTCATGAAGCTTTTCTAGCGATAATGTTGGTAAAAAGCCTGGATAAAGGAGGAGGGTTGGTCATAGGGTCAGCAAATCCATCCTGTAGAAAACAACCTAGCTAAAAAAACGCTGACCATCAAAAGTCACTTAAACTCTGCCTTGGAAGTTGAAGAATCTTCTAACAGAATAATTATGACACCCCATGGTGAAAGGCGAGATCCTTCGAAAGTCACAAGGCCGACACCCATTCTGACAACCAGATTAACAGTTAACACAAATACTTGAAACGTTCGGACAATGCAAGAAACTGGGAGGATCAGCCGAATTGTTACGGAAATTAGGAGATAAGACTTGGAGGTGCTCGGAATAAGTCAGACCAATTAGACACAAACTGGACAAAAAATATTAGATTCGAAGAGGTACTGTTCTACTATAGAATGAAGAAGGAAGTGTTTTTCACACACAACGAGTTGTACAGACACTGTTCAAAGCAGCATGAAAAGCACTTACAGAATGAGAATCTCATGGATCCAGGATTATCAAAGCATTCTTCAAAGCGAAGAAAGAGGGGGTTACATAGAATTTTATCCAGTGCTATGCACCCAACAATGAAGGCAATGAAGATGATAAAGATCAATTCCATGAGGCCGCTATCGATCACAGCTAAGTGCTTAAGAAAGGACCTGACGATCCTGATGGGAGACGTGAACGACAAAGTCGGAATGAACAACACCGAGTATGAAGATATCATGGGACGACATGGATCGGGAGAAAGGAACAAGAATGGCGATATATATATGTGAATCAATGTGCCTTCAACAAAATGGTTATAGGCGGCATAATATTCCGTCACAAACATATACACAAGGCTACATGGGTCTCTCACTTGATCACACTACAGAGAACAAGATCGATTATATTTGCATCAATAAAATGTCCATAAGGACAATGAGAGACGTGAGAACCAGGAGAGGTCATCAGAAAAAATAAGAGTTGGGAATCAACAGAACCAAACGACATACCATCTGAAGCACTAAAGTCAGACAGACAAGTAACTACAACGATACTTCACATTCTCTTCAGAAATATTTAGAAGGGAAAACAGGTAAGGATATCTCATCAAAATACCAAAGAAAAGAGATCTGAACATGCATGAGAACTACATAGGTATCACACTGCTATCAGCACAAGGAAAAGTTCTCAACAGAGTGTTGTCGAACCGAATGTAAGATTCACTAGATGTCCGAATTCGACATCAGCAGGCTGGATTCCAGATCATTGTTGAACAACCGATAGAATGGAATTCAATGCTATGTATCAGCATCCCTGACTGTGGATAAAACTTTCAGGTACCTGGTCAGTAGCATTATCAATGAACGTGGATGGTCCGATGCAGATGTTAAAGCACGGATTGGCAAACCTAGAGAGGCATTCCTACAGTGGATGAACATATGGGACTCAACACAACTGTCAATCAATATCGAAGTCAGAATCTTCAACGAACGTCAAGACGGTCCTACTGCATGGAACTGAAACTTGGAGAACTACCAGAACCACCATCAAGAATGTACGGGTATTTATAAACAATTGTCTAAGTAAGATACTCAATATCCGTTGTCCGAAAACTATCAGCAACAGTCTACTGTGGGAGAGAACAAACCAGCTTCGATTTGAGGAGGAAATTAGAAAAAAAAGTTGTCATTGGATGGGACATACTTTGCGGAGATCATCAAACTGCATTACGAGGCAATGCCTAACTTGTAATCCTGAAGGGAAACGGAAAAGCGGGAAACCAAAAAATACACTGGGCCGAGAATTCGAAGCAGACATCAGAGAATGAATAACATGTAGAAACAATTGGAAAAGATTACCCAGGACAGAGTTGGATGTGGAATGCTGGTGGGCGGCTTATCTTCCTCCATAATAGGTAGCAGGTGTAAGTGAGTTCATTTGAAATAGGTATACAATGAATTGTCACAATTTTATATCGGATGAGAAGCACACTATATCACAAGTTTACAGAAGTGAAAAGTGGAAACCATTGGATTTTACTTGAATGGTTCTGATGTTTGTTACTCTCCAAGAGAATTGAAAACCTTAGGTTTTATCTGTTTCCGAGTGATTTCTCAGAACTCCTTGAATTTCCATAACCTATCAGTTGGCATTAGTTTATCATCAAAATACTTTTTAACCTTATTATATTTTTATAAATTCTGAGGGTAACAAATAACTGAGGAGCAACTCAGTGTAATTCAGTTAGTTTATTAATAGGGTTGACCTCATTTACAAATAGGTAACTGACACTACCAGTTGGAAGAAATTAAACTTGTAGAAGTTCTATGAGTAGTTACAGATTGGATTTAGGAAGGCAAGAAATACAAACCTTGAAATACGCCATAAGGCATATACCTTTCTGAAAGTGTTTCGGTTCAACATAGTGAAGTCTAGCTATTCTAAGTAGTTACGTATCGATTTTGCTTGTTTTGTAACGGTCTTTTGAATGAATCAACCTGAATTTCTTTTTACTGGAAAGTTATGAAATCTAAGTGAAGCAAACTTTCTCTACTTCATTCAATAACCACATATAACTTACTCTTGCACTACCAGTCTTATTTGAATTTCACTCGTTAACTTCTCAGTTGACTAGTTAATTTTCGTACTGATCTGATAAACTATCTTTTTCAAATCAGTGGTTTTGGGTTGAAATTTAAACAAGACATTTTATCAGTGATACAAACTTGTTGTCTATTTCACTCTATAATCAAGTATGTTAATCGAGAACGTTCCTGTGTCTGCAAAATAAGGTACAGTTTTGTTGGTTTGTATATTGTTTACCATATACTTGGAAGAATAATTTTGAATTTATCCTGTATTCTTTCAGTGATAATGGAGAAATAGTGTAAAAGGTCTTAGACGAACTTTATTTTCATCATTTATGTACACCATTTCACTAAATATCATCGTACTGATATCTCTTATAAGTAAAAAGATCACGTTGATTGCAGTGTAAAAGCCCCCAAATGCCCTGGTACGGCCGAGAGTGGGGAGAGTCCGCTCTCTCTCTCTCGAAATGGTCTTACATGGCCACTCGTATGTAGCATCTGCCAGGGAAGTCCTACTCACTGCCTTCTCGTGGTGGGGGTGTTGTCTACAAAATGGAGAGGTTGAAAAGCGAATGTCTGGCGCTTTAACCGGGTTGGTGGACACGGAGAGTCCACCTAGGAGAGTTGGCAAACCCTAATTCCAAACCAATGGTGCACATGGGCTCTAGTATCCTGAGGGAACAAATGGCGTATGAATCAATCGTTGGTCACCGGTTACCATGAGACTGCATCTCCTCACGATGCTCCACTGCCTTGTGGATCAGACCTTTTAGTCAAAGGCACCGGGTTCGGTTCCCTAAGAAAACCACCGGCCTCAGTTTGGGCACCTAGGCAGTATCACAGCCCTCACACAAATAAAATGAGATTTGTGTGACGCATATGTATCTGGTGCTTCCTAGTACCAATATTTATGTGTTTAAATAAATAAGTGTAAAAAAAGTACAATATTACTTTATTCATAAAAGAAGTTTAGGATTGTGTTTGTTTTAATCATGGAAATAAAGTCATTATCGGAACATAAATACTGCTGGAAATTAATAAGCTATATTGTACCTAGTCAAATCACATCATTATTATTATTGCGTTGCCTTGATCAATAAATATTACTGAACTATTCCAACGTCAATCAAACAAAGTGAATAATGAATAGTAAATAAAAATCTTAAGAATTTTAAACTATTCGTAACTGTGAAAAATTGCGTCCAACATACGATGAACTTTTCCGATTATTTATTGACAGAATAAAAATAAAAATTTTTTCTTTTACATTGGACGTGCCAAAAATTATGCTTCATAAGCTGGCTAATCCTAATAATGTTTAAGATAAATTTCTCTTCACTGGATTGAAATTTTCATCTCATTTGTCAAAATATGAATAGAAAGAGTCAAAAAGAATAACCCAGATATTTTCCAAAGTAGCTCCTCTCATTGTATATACATTAACATGAGACTGAATGTAACATCCCACAGACCAATTTCTCACTGTATATGTTTAAATGTACTTTAAGAAACAAATTGTTTATTTGGAACGCTGTGGATAACTTTCATATGCAACTGTCAAACATGAATCCATAAGTGAGATACCAATGTAACTGTAAAATACAGCCGAAACCGAGAAACTGATAAAATGATAAAACGAATCTTTTGCAGTCGATAAGCCACTGCGTGCTCAGACAATACTAATTAGGAATATACTAGTAAAATATGAATGTCCTGAAAGCTGTATAGCATTTCTACCTAGTTTATAAGTTTTGTGTCCGAAGAAGACTAAATTATAAGCAACTTTTGGGAACTATTTATGGACTGTTATTATATATATATTCTTATTGTATAACTATTAAATAGATTATATATATTCATATTTCTCTTATTTTAAACTTTCACTCGATCTATTGACTTCTATTATGCGATTTCCTCCTCTTAAGTTACTCTCAATCTATTAGTTATTGTCTCTCACACTCGCAGCCACTTTTGGCTTGATCGTGTATAATAATTCTTTCTTATTTTATGATGTGATGCGGTCTGGTCTGCTTGTATATAAACCAAGTATGTCCGAAAATTAAGATTCATACAGAGGAAGCTGAGATTGTGTTCTGGACTCAAACGGTAGGGCTAGACGAGAAGAAGCAATAAGGACTCAGATTTAACTCGAGGCTGCTCGTTCTGGTTAACACGTCGTTGGTTTGGCACAAAACTAAGATCGAATAAGTCGGTGTTCTGATTGGTGATCTTGTCATATGATATTTTGACGGGGCTTATGATATAACAATAAGTTGTTCAAAGTTTATAACCGCTGTTTTATTCATTATAACCTAGATAGTTTTTAGGCGACTACGTACTTCTAGTATATAACAAAAATCCCTAATCATAAAATAGATTTAAGAGGATTCTCGAATTCGGCTTTAGTTGTCATAGTATACTGAATAAACAATAAAAACCAGACCTCTCTGAAAGCATTTTTCGTTATGGTTTGAAACTTTTCAGGAGCAAGTAGTAGAAACAAGTTTTGAAACAGATCCTCAAAGTCCTAGTGAGAACCCACGACCTGTATCAAAATAAGGACTCTCATCTCTGATCCCATTAAATCATGTCAACGTCATACTGAGAATCGGCTGAAGTTTTAAATGATGCTAAATCGTATACGAGAGCCATAATAGAGTTTATAATTCGATAAAAGTAGATATTCAGTACTCCCTGGTTTTCATTATTTCTATAACTGATCTCAGACAGTGATGAAATGCCATTTATTAATTTGTTTGTTTATTTCCCAGACTCGATAATTTTCATTGTAGAACTTTAAGTATATTTTTTAATACTTTTATTAAAAGTGTATAGAATTACTCTTGAATAATGCGTTTTTATGTTTTATAGACAGTGTATAGTGTTTTACTTAATGTATGTGATTTGATGCACGCTTAACAGTAAACAATGGTATCCATTTTTAAACAATGCCATATATGTGATAGCAATCTGTTTAGACTGTGGGACGTAAGTTTTGGAATGATTTACTGTATAATTTTTAAATTAACTACTAATTTAATTTTAACACTATTATACTCCTATAAGTCTGTTAGTAGAGAAAGTCATCACAGTGCGTTAAAAGAGTTTCCATTTATTTGGGTATTTAACATTCACTCATTAGTTCTTGATTAACAGGACGTAAGTAAATGACAAGATCTAACATGAATATAACTACTAGGCTGAACAAAATATCTATGTATTTTATAAATTATTATAAAAAATTACTTGGAAAATTCATGGTATGTAGTTTATATGATGACCTGCTCAAACGTTTGAGTAGTCTATTTCCGGACTATTACAACAATCCTTTCTATTTCAGATTTGTTTTAACTGGACGATTACGGATACTGACTGTAATCATACACGGCCTTTAATAAAAAGCTCTCAATTTATTGAGATGTAATTTACAAAAACACTACAGTTCCTACCACATTTCCTATTTTTGAAGAAACTATGAGTGGCTACATTTCAGTTCATACATTTATCTGATGGTCAACTGATAGTATTCGTTTGGAATTTATGATGATGACCAGATACTAACTACTGAAGATATATTTCTGAATGCTTGTAGTTTAAATGTAAGTGAACGAGAAATTCATTATGATTTTACAAAACTAGTACTGAGAATTGCCCTAATAAAATGTATAATATTGAATAAAGCTATTATTACTATTGTTTTGATTAACATGTAATTAAGGATGTATACTGACTGATGGCAAGTCAACAAGCGATTCAGTATTAATGAAACAAATATGATTAATTTACATGTATCAATTCTAATGAAACAACTATTTTAGCCTGTTGACTTTGGTTAAGAAGCCTGTTATTTGATATGATATCAAGTAAACAACTGTTTCAAATAAAATAAATTTTTCATAATTTATTCATATTATCTATACTTACTGAACTTATAAAAGTGAAAACTTCAGGATTTTTATTTCAGTAATTTTGACTACATTCAGGTCTAGTGTTTTACCTCAATCTCACATAACCGACTGGATTAAATAATAATAATATAATAATTACTAAAGTTAATTACTTCTGATATCCACTCATACTAATCTGGAATTCGGTAATATCTTACATAGGAATTATCTTTGAAAGAAGAAATTTGCTTAAATGAATAGTATATGTTAATAATCGAAGAAGCTTCCAGATGGTTTTAAGACTCTGTATCTCTCTACAAATATGTATACATTTTTTTAAAATGAACTCATTGAAGAGAATTTTTAATCGAACTTATGGATTAATATCACTGTCGTTTTTAAAAGTATCGATTTCTGAAATCTTGAAGCCTATGTTTGTTCACTAGTGAACTTACCGATTGTTTCTAATATGATCAACCATCTTACCATTCATACACTTTCAATGGCAAATAGCTAAACGTATTCAAACTAGAAAATATCCTTCAATATTTCTTCATACATTATAAACGATACTTTAGAGGATAGCCACATTATCGAACGTGATAATGTACTCTAAAATTCATAAGGAGTATCTAAGAGTTAAATAATCAACTGAGGATTGTACCAGCTGTACAACGCAGTTTTGCTTGATGTATCAAAACTAAATTTTGGGTTAAGAATTTCTGTTTAGGGGCTTTAACCGGTTTTATGTGCCTCTATTAGTCTACTCTCTCTAAAAAAGAATCTTCACCAAAATAACGTGTCATTTATATGATTAAACTTATTCCAATTTTGATTGTACTAAAAATATTCTGTTTTGTGCCCTTTTTACTGTTTAAACTTGTGTTAATTTTATGCGTTTATTTATCTTATTTTCTGTAGAATTGGCTTACACGAGGTTACGAAACGTTAGAAATTTAGTTTTCCATTTATTGGTATTCGACAAACATATTATTTCTATTACTAACAATCCACCCAATGTTCCCATTATTCCAAATTATCAAGCCAAATCTTGGTACTCACATTTACTCCCAAATTTATTCCCTGCCACATATTTTTTCAGTAATTGTGACGGACTTCTCTCTCCATTTGCCGTATGGTTCCTTATCCAGCATGTATTGGAAAGAAACATTTTTTGCTTCCGCTGTATTTACTATTGATGGATAGCAATCATATATTTAATATTTATGGTAAATATTTTGGGAAAACTATAATAGTAAGCCTATGGAACACGTTACATTAAATAAACTTCCGATTCTCCCCATGCCTTAAATATTTCTTTTTAAATGACACTAGGTGAAAATGATAAACGCTAAATTCGATGAATCCATGTACTTATCTTCACCCCTCTAACCCATAAACTTTTCTTCCCTTAATGTCCAATAGAAAAAGAGGAATGGGATTATCCTCTGATTGGTACGTTTTAAAAGAGCTTAGTTAATTATCCTTTCTTTTGTCATTCATTTAAACATTCAGTTTAACTCTGTTATTTGCACTGTATGTTTTTACTTTATGAAAGGATGGATTAATAAAACCTCTACATAGATGAGAAACTATTGAATATATCTAGACATCCTTTTGCATTATTCACAGGTCATCTTTGAGTGAACTGATGATAAGACTACAAATAAATGTATTGTGACTACGTAATTAGTGAAACTATTTTCAGCTTACAAAAACTGCAGAAACATTTAACTAAAAATGGTCTCAACTCTTGTATTTCATTCGCCAAACAGATGAATCCCGCTTAAAATTATCACCATACTTCATACATATAATAATGTTTCCAGTTTAGCTGAGATTAAAAGTTATATCTTGACTGAGAAAACTCTGTTCATTGTGAACAACTACAATTCACACTCAAGCTATTTTGCGTACATAGATTAGTGATGGGTGTTTAGAATTAATACATGTTAATAAGGATATTACGAGCCTAACCTAAATAATTGTTGACTTTATGTAGTGATAACGTTTGAAATGTGTCTCGAAAGAATTATTGTCATTTTTATTCTTCCTAAATATAAAGTATTTTAAGAGACTTGAGTTTTCCTTAATTATCTGAGTAAATACACGTGTAGTTTGAACTAAAAGCACTAACAAAGCCTAATACAAGCTTCAAAGCGTAAGACAACAATCGGTAGATTTTCTCTCTGTTTAGAACAATTTAGGCACAACATCTTTTAAAGATTATATATGCTAAATAATCAGCAGATTTACTAATTGTCTAAACATAACAAGTGAAATGGAAATTAATTTTTATCACAATCTAGTATAATTGGCAGGGACTTGTATAGAGAGTGAAAACATTCAACCAGCAGTTATTTCAAATCAGAAAAAAATAATGCGTGTTTTGGAGTCATAAAATATTATAATTGTTAGTCACTCACAGTGTTTATTTACATCAATGAAACCATTTATTTGTAATTTCGTTATTCGTATTACTCTATTAAATGATATACAGTAAACTAGACAATTACAAGTTATTTTATACTGAAAAACCATAGCTATAAACTAAAATATGTGATCATAAATACTAAAACCTTGGCTATCAATTATAACAGTCATATTAATGTGTGTAGTTAAAATAAAGAAAATTTTCTGGTCTAACTAGTTTAGCCTTATGACATAATTGAAAATTTCCCCAGTTATCATCTCATTAACAGCTGAAATTTTGAATTATTCATAAAATTTGGATTTTTTAAATCAGATATTTAGTTATATCATACTGAATCCGTCAGGGAGCACCAGTTCCCTCAAGATTACAGGTACACCTTGCTGACGAGTGCCAAGTAGCACGAAACCCGGGTCCAGGGTTTCCTGCTGACCACCTCCAACCACCATCTTATCTCAACATAGTGCACACAGTATCCAGACACCTAGACTAGTGGCCACATTACAACTTGATCGATAACATTCGATTAGCACTGGGACAGACTTGACACGCATGACACTGATCACCACCCGGTGATCAATCAATTGTGATTATATCATACTTCATTGTTTTCTAGGAAAAATGTGAGCAAAGTGTAGATAACGTGAAAGAGTAAAGTGTTGTTTAACATTTTGTTTACCTTACAGTTAACTAGGATTCTACAGAACAATAAACTGAACAGTGATCAACAAATTTTTTTCAATATAAAGACGATTCAAACAAATTGTTTAGTGATACATTCAACCAAACTGTATTTTAGGTATCTATCTAAGTAATGTGGTTATCTTCTATCTAAATTCACTATCCCATGAACGTATTTGGATTTGTTGTTTCCAATTTACTTTATTATATATGTAAAAAATATTTTTAAATAATTTTAATAATTTACCACAACATCTGTCATCAGTTTATCTCACAATCGTCATGGTAAAATTGGAATTCCGGTTTTGAATGGATTCTGATTTATTTTGGTACACTATTTGGTTTTAATCCTGGTCTTTAGGCAAAATAGTCGTTTTTCGATATTACTTTATCTGTCTTATCTCTTCTTGAACTCTAACTAATGCTATTTATCATTCAAGTACTAAGTGGCTTTAAGATTTTGAAAAACAACTCACATGAATTCAGTTGGTATGATTTTTGTTCTGGTTAGTATTAATTAACTGAAAATAACCAAACAAATTGAATAATTTACGCTTTCTCTGATGTTGAACTATTTAACATTAAATTGTTGTTTAAGTTAATTATTACATCATTCACATGATTTTATACCGGTAAGGATCAGCTGAGAAAACTCCGGTCATTTATAAAAATATCGAAAAGGCAACTTTATTTACTTGAAATATCAAAGTTATAGGAGTGATATAAATGAACACAACAATCTCTTTTCTATATATCACAAAGTCATTAGGTCTTTAAGAAAATACCCGTGTCTTATAAAAAATAGGGTTGGTTCAACCAGATGAAAGCGAATTAGATATTTAAACTTATTTAATTCCACAGGATACTTATAGAGTAAAAATCATCCGAATTTGTATTTCGAGTACAATAAACATATGGAAATCAGTAAATTTAACAAGCTTTATTTCATAAATGTCTAGATGATCATTGAAAACCAGGGAGTTTGGGTTATCTTTCTCAGTATAATTTACGACTTTTCATAATTGCATACTAAAATTAAATTTAAGATCTTCCCATATCCTGAAGCTCCTCGATTTTCAACTATTCTAAATCTAATATCAATAAGTGATAAAACTGTTTTTCAAAATGGACTGATAAGAAATTAAAATTTCTTTTATATCAGTGAAACGAAACTCACTGACTACACTGACTATATTATGAATTGGCATTTGTACCTTCTTAACATTTTTTATGGATTATATATGGATAGATATAACTTCCTATAATGTACGTTTCTATCTCGTTGGTTTTTGTGACTTTAAAAACATTATACTCTCATTTTAATAGTTTGATAAAATCATTTCTTGAAAAAATAACTCTGACTTGCCAGATATTTTGATATTTTAATCAATTCTAAATACTTGTACATTCAAGTTCACATTTTATGGTTAACGTTTACACTCTGGGTAAGGTATACATCAAAATGGGTCATAATTAAGCATGATCATCTATTTAGATATGACTTTATCCAATGATTAAAGGTCACTAATACATAATATTTTGACATGATTGTTGTTACTATGATAAAGTTATAAATGACTGATTCGTCTATAACGGACACTAGTCGTTTTCAAGTTATTTAAATTGCTAATTTATGGTGATTAATATTAGTTTGGTTATATATCAGTGCAACTACACCATTAGCTCTTCTGGAATGATTGCCGATCCCAAGCCCGGATATATGAGGAGGGTTGGGCATGCGGTCGGCAACCCCATCCCGTAGAAAAAACCTTGCTAAAAAACGCTAACCAAATATTACTGCATTGTTCAAACTTTTATTTTTCATTTGTGAAATTCCTCCTAATCCAGAGTTGCTTTGTTTAAAGCAGTAAAGTTATAAGTTTTGGTAACCGCCATACTAATCAAAATTACCATAACAAAAGGTTTAAAATATACTACAGTACTGGCTTAGATACTTTTATCTCATATCTTCCAAGAATAACTTTAAAGGTAGGTGAATGTAATTTATATACATACCACTAATATACACAATATTTTGAGATACTTTCTCTTTACATCGATAAGTGAATATGTAAAATATTTTAAATTTGACACCAACTTCAGTTCATTAAACCAGTGACAACACTGAATGTAACTGTTAAGGATTACATAGTGAAGTATTAATTTGAATCTAACAGCCAAATGCATTTTTCTGTACAGTTTTGGATCTTTCAGTAATGTGCATTTACAATTTACACTCGATGAAAACTAGGACCTGCCTGTTTTACAGTGACAGGAATATCTAATGCTCACTGAATCATTATCACGTAGTTGGTAGTGTTGGTTGATATGTTAAGCCCATATACCTTATTTTAGCTACTGGACAAGCCAATTTACCCATCCATCTTGAGTCATGTTTTGACCTTTTTAACTATTCATTTATTAACCGTGACTATTTTTTATATGAGCTTATGTGAGTACATTTTTTATCTCATTCATCACATGTCTGTAACTTCTATCTGACTGTAAATATTGATTAACGCTTGATTAAAGCGAGTTGGCTAACCCGCCATCTCCAATGCGTGTCATTTTTGTCTCACCCGCTGATATTTGCTCATGTGCTTATAGCTTTCTGGCCTGTGTTATTTGACAATAAACTGCAGTTGCTGCTTCTCTTTGTCTTCTGATTTAATGCACCGTTAAGATTGGAATTATAACGGTTATCAAGGTGAACGATTGACGAAGCATGGCACTACAGGTTCTTATTTGCAAGTTTAGTAGATTTTTGTTATGAAATTTGAGGTAATTTCTTAAACTTTTGTTTGAAAATATCACGCTTTCAAATAATTCGTACATTCATACTTTATTCAGTATAATGGTCTTTTATTGAGATCATGAACCGATTAATGTAATACCACCATTGAAAACCTGGAATCACTGAATAGTCGCTTCGTCCTAGTATGAGATTCCTCAAGAGTCCACATCTAAGACCCCGCATATGGGACTCGAACGCAGGATCCTTAGTCTCGTTCTCTAACGCTTAACATCTAGACCACTGAGCCGGTGCCCAATGGTGTTGTGCGTTCGTACGAGACCGAAGGTCCTGAGTTTGATTCCCGTTTATGGGATCGTGGGCGCACACTTTCGAGGAGTCTCATATTAGGACAAAACGACCATCAAGTGCTTCCAGCTTTTCAATGGTGGTCTAGCATTGATAGGTTTATGATCTCAAATAAAAGCTCAATAATCTCCACAATCCTATACTGGTAATTATCTTTATCATTGGATAAATATTTGCTGTTTCACAATGGTGTGTTATAAGATTAAAATTTTCATGACTGTAATTATGACCATAATCAAAATCATTTCTGAGTTATTTCAACGATATTTTAAAAGTTTGTATCATGATGAGTTGGGTTCAATTGTAAGATCGACTCCACAAAATATATTTTACTCTTAGATATTTCTTAAAGACATTCATTTTCATCACAGAAGTTCAGCGATAATCATGTCTATAGACAATTGGATCTAATTATATCTACTAATTACCAAATGAAAAATTACTAATTAAATCTCATGTACAAAAAATATGCATAAAAACATACATCATAAATAAAAATATAAAGAAAGAGTTCAGAATAAAATTCCCACTAACCATTATTTTACCAGCTGGATATGAGACTGTAGTAAATCGTTCACAATATAATTTCATATTCAATTGTTGTCTAGCTGACATACCTAAACGAGTATACTTAAACCAATTAACAAACCAATTGCAACGATTTGATTCTTCCCAATAAGATGGAGTTGAATTTTCCGAAAGTAATATATGATTATTTGTTGGTTTTACAGTGAAAAAATCATTGATATATGTTGTATCACTTTGTGTTTCCAAACAGGATGGAGATGATTGTAAATCAGATAAAGGTGTTTTTGACGAATTCACACTATTACTCTTGTGTAATAACGGTTTATGTGGTTGTTGTTCTTGTTCTTCCTGTTGTTGTTGATAATGGTGGTGGTGGTGAGGCAGATGTATATCATTAATCTTAATTATCGGTAATGTTGATATATCAGGTTTTTTACTACTGATTGTTTTAATGCGACGTAATTTCTTATTACGACTTATTAAATATCTACTTGGTGAACAGTTTTTATGCATTGAATCAATATTTTCTTCAGATTCAGTAAATTCATCAAATTCTTGATCGTCTTTATAATCGGCAAATAAACCTGGATAATCGTCTGTTAAATCATCGTTTGTACTTTGTAGACTTAAAGTACGTTGATTATCGATGGATAAAGGTGATAATTGTTTATATTGTATAAATTGTCGTGATGATCTAATTTTAAGACGTTTATGTCGTGAATAAATTTTGTATAGCCAACGAAATATACCTATGAATATTGTGATCAATACAATGGAACATGATAGGGCTAATGGCAACCACCATGGAAATGGATCACGTATACATGGCATCTCAATAAGTTAGCATGTAATACTAATCGCTGAGGTAACTAGATGATAATTGAACAAATTTTTAGAATAGCCACTATTATAACATAATTCAGTGATCAAATAGTGTTTAGTTCCTTTCTTTACTCTCATACTTAATTACTATTATTATTCTCTGTTAAAATGTATGATTTTCTAAATTAATGAAATAGTACATTTCATTTAATATATGATAATTTGATTACTTTAAGATGATTGGTTAATATCAATAAAAATGTAGTAGGTTACTTGACTACTATGCTGTCTATCTCCACCCTATTTATCGAACACGAGTGAAACTTAAGTAGGTTAGGTTTTTGTAAAAAAATTCTAAATGAATAGTTAATAATGGTTGGTACAAACATTCGTATATTTTGTTCGGTTAGGTGAACTGTAGTTCAACTTAAGGATAGTTTCTGTCAGAGACCGATGTCAATTCGAGAAATAAGAGAATCAGATGCGGTCTGTCCTCCTCAGCAGTTGACACCCAAAACCCTACATAGAACTGGACTAAATATCTTCACTTAAACAATCGAAAATTTACCATAAGAAATATCTTTTTGAATATCAACCTCGAAGGTTGGGATTAAAAACCTTGAATCTAAATGTAGAGATCATTTACATCTAAATTCATGCATTTCATCGAAGCCATGTTAGCAGAATAATTCTATACATATTTCTCAGGATTACTGTTGAGTTAGCATCACTTAAATAAATAAAACTTTATAATGTAAATCTAAAGTCTAATAAATGGAATTCAAGACAATCAAGGCTAGGAATACACAAAATCTAAATTATTTGGTCGTTTTATTATATATCAAAGATAACTGATTGACAGATGCATATTCGATATCTGAAACCTGTGAAACTTCCATTTGAATATGAAACCGATAGATATCCACAAAATGGCCATCAGGCTTCACCTTGTTCTCTGATGCGGTATTGTAAGCTAATAGCCATTCAGTTTTTTTCGGTGAAACTTGTACTCCTTTGATAACAATGCTTCATTGAGTGATGTGCAGTTTGTAGATGGGGCACCGGTGAATTGGACATTTCATCGAGTACCTACTATGGAACAGATCACTCAAACTAGCTAGTGGTGATTCAAATGACTTAGTATATACAAAGAGAATGGATATCCAAGAATAAATCTTGTGTTGATTTTCATCATATTTCCAAATCCGTCTATTCTAATGCTATTCTACGTCAGAGATGTTTTCTAAAATAAATTTATCGGCAGCGAACTTCTCGAAAAAAGCCTAACCACCATCTTTTGTGTAATATGAGACTTAAGAAAAATAGTTTCATTCTCTGAGAGTGTAAAATAGTCAATAATAACAGTTAACTTATCATTTTGATAGTTACACAGTTGTTTTCCTTCAAATAATATGAAAATGTATACATGTGTCAAAATGTTCAGTTATTCACACTCCTACTTATTTATTTACATATCTATTATCAAGTTCACTTGTTTAAAAATCCGTTGACAGTTATGTTCGTTAACCAGGAGGGCAATTAGTGAAAACATGTGCATTGTATTCACGTAAGTTGAAATAAACTAAATACGAATTATTAAAAATACCCATTAATAACTGGGTTACTTTAACACAAGTTTTTATGAGTTGTTCTTACATAAACCCACTAACCGACTCCATAACCAATGAACGACAAACAAATCATGAGTGTGAATTACCCGTTTGACTTCATAATTTCTACTTAAACAAAACCCATTTGGTCGGTGGAGGTAATAAAAAACTAGAAACGAATGAAGGTGTATGAATTTATTTCTGACACTCGTTTACGTAGAGCGACAGTTAGATGTGGAACTTGTAGAAAGGCATCTCAGCTTACTCAATTTGATTAAAACGTGACAACATTTATAGACATTGACAAATACAAGCAAACATATCGACACATGTACACGATTATACACACATATTCATTTTTTTTTTTAAAAAAGAGTGGGAAGATTAGAGTAGTTCATTTGTCCAAAAGGAAGGATAAATCATTTAGGCATGTAACAATGCTTGTCGCTACAACTTGGGCTGGTTAACTGTTTATATTAAATTTCTGTATGAAATTACAATAATGAGTGCATACCAGATACATAAAACATTGTTTTGATTATAATATCTGTCAACTGAATATGTTATGCCTATTATTGAAAGATCTCAGAGTAGAAAGACACAAACACAATGTATTCTTGGTTATTCAGTGCCGACTTGTGCTGCGAAGTACGTTGATATATATTTCCATATTTTTAGTAGGATTCAATTTTTTTAGGTGTCCATTCTAGTTATTCATTTGCTTTTGGTTATTCATCATTAAGGACACTATAGATCTACTTATGCCCTCGAAATCGATTGGCACAAATTCATTATTTTGAAGTGATTCCATTCGATCTCATGAATACTAAATTCTTAGTGTTTCTGCATATGTACCTGCGCAATTGCTATTGCATATGCTTTTGGAAGATGTGCAAACTTTACTCATAAGTCAATGTGAGTTATTCCTACTCTCATGTTAAAATTCTTGTCCTTGGATTATCTGAAATCCCACTTATTCTAGGTTATTTCATTAGAAAGAACTCGATACCGTCAACATTTTATGGAGTTATTTCAAACTGTTTTCAACTGCTAAATATAAACTGAAAGTAATGAGATATGTGTAAAGTATGGGTTTCCTCTTCAAGTCCACTTATGTTATTAGATTATTTAGATTATGCACTGTTATATATATATATATATAAAGAGAGAGAGAGTAGGGTATAATGTTGATAATAATGACACATTTGTGATATCCCAATCAGTAGAAATTACAATTTCTGACGTTTCATGATTTAATGTAAGTCACGTTTTCAGAGTAAATTAATAACCGAGCCAAATTTACACTAGTTTAAATACTATCACTAAATATAACTGGGTTAATATAGATACCACTGGTTCGAAATCTCATCCCAAGTATTTCACGGAGAAAAGTAAAATGATTATGGCCTAAATTTTATATTTACCAGGTATTTCGATCTATAGTTATGATAAAAGTTAGTTTCCCATCTTTCAAGAGTTTTTTTTTCTAGTTGAATGACTACGACTACTTTTGTAAAATACCAAAAATGATCATCTAATCTATTCTGTAATACATAAGTGAAAACTGATCAACTTGCCGCATACACTGGAAGTTTAAACTACGAAACTACACCATAGAGATAATTCAATATATATCTTACAAAAAAGTTAATCACTCTACTACGAATTCACGATTGCATGTAACAAAATTTGACATGGTTATTAAACCAACTGTCCAGTGGAAGTTCTCAATTGAGTTTTTCCCTGAATTTAATACTAATTACGAGTTAGATCTAACAGCATCAATGAAACCAATTTGATACAATTATAATATTATGACCCCTCTTACATTTGGCATACTGTTCGATTGTTTTAACAAAACAAGTTTAAATCTACTTTGTATGCAGTTTCTACTTAATAAGATTGTAGATGATCAATCATCATGCCTATTTATGAAAGAAAGCCAACCAACTGTATTAAATAACTGATACATCAGTTAATTCAGAACACTTAATCAGACTCGTCAGTTTTTTGCGAATATGACAAGTTAATTTAACTCTCATTTTGATCAATACTAGTAGCTGATTGCCTAAAATAAGTTGTTTTATATTCCTTTGAGCTACTTACTTTTTATTATTTACAAAATTACTAACGTTCTTGGTTAATCAGAGATTAACAACATATCTTAATAAAGTAAACAACTGAACAAATGATATGCACAATCATGTGTGACATAAAGTATGAATAAATAGTAAAATTCTCCGATCGATTTTTGGTAATATTCGTTTGTTAAGATTGTTTACACTACATCGTCAAATATACATAATTAATTTGACCAAATGTTCAACGTGAAAATCCCTCGAACGGTTATATTTCATCGATGTTATAAAAGCTGGAAAATCTCCTTAAGTTAATATTGATCTGTTTACAAAGATAAGTTATAACGGTCTTACAGATTTTAAATAACCTTAGATACATTGTGTATTGTATATTATTGTAAAGCCATTGAAACCCAATAGAACTTGACTGAGTTACATTTTAGATTCTGTCGCCCCGCTTTTTCAAGTATCTTAACCAAACAATTTTCTAGCATCATCACATTAGTACATTACCATTCAGGTGTGTAAACAAAATCCAGCTCTCATCACTTTTTTACGAAAACAAAATATTTATAGATATGTTAATCAAACCATAAATAATAAGATAAGACGTCATGTTTCTGGAGTAATCACCTGATCAATTTCATCATACAGATGTAAATTGAAGCCTCGTTTAAATGATCGTATACTGTCTCATCAGTGCTGTGCTTACGATATAACAACGGATAATATATCACACTTCGAAGTATGCAAAAGATAGTATGCTGGTGGAAAAAGCTCACATTCTATTGTA
>NW_017386032.1:1068124-1086581 GCF_000237925.1 Schistosoma mansoni | reverse complement strand
TGAGGGAAGAAAATGTAGTTATAACAGGAGGATTTCCATTGATGATATTAAAAACAGTACAATTATTGACATAAAATGCATGTAAATGAATACATCTGACATTATTATGTTGATTAATTTACATTATTGTGAATCTAGTCTTCTATAAATGTAGACGAGTTCTTTCCAGTTGTTATTCATCCTTTTCATATCTGCTTCCAATTCCCGATGTAGTATGTTCTTTGGCCTTCCTCTTTTCCGTTTATCTTCAGGATTTCGAGTTAGCGCTCGCCTCATGATACAGTTTGATGATTTCCTCAATGTATGTTCCATCCACTTTCAACGTCTTTTCCTAATTTACTCTTCAGCTGGAAGCTACTTTGTCCTCTCTCACAGAAGGTTGTTGCTGATAGTATCCGGCCAGTGAATGTTGAGTATTTTGCGTAGACAACTGTTTATGAATACTTGTACCTACTTGACGATGGACTTAGTATTTCTCCACGTTTCAGCTGCGTACAGTAGGACTGTCTTGATGAATGAATATGCCTCACATGATTTCTGCAATCAACATTTTTCGAGCCAAACGATATGTTGGCAATATAAGACAGGGCAAATATCATCAACAGGTCGTGAATGGGGGCAAATGAACAGTCCCAGCTGTTCAGTGCTCTGTAGTCCCAATGACCTTTCATCGAACATAGTGAATTCTCAGTGTTAATCATAAAATTATTGAATCTATCTTGCCTTTTCGTAACCTGTTTTGATCTCAGTTTCTATTATTATTGTTACTAATTCTATTCTGTATTTCCCTTATTAGTACTTTCTGCGCCCACTCCTGCTTACGATATAACAACGGATAATATATCACACTTCGAAGTATGCAAAAGATAGTATGCTGGTGGAAAAAGCTCACATTCTATTGTAGCTGTTACGTTGGCATGATGATCGGGGTTGCTTGGTGTGAGAACCCGCTCGAGTTATATTGGCCACAATATATGTTCCCTTAGCTTTAAGTGGCCCTTTATCTTACTCCAATTGGATCGTATGAATGTCATTGAAATATACATATCGGCTATACTCGTATGTAATAATCGACTTAAATAGCGTTAGTGAATCACGGAATCAAGCCAAATACGAGAATGGATTTTGAATATGTATATTTCATGCACTCATTAATTTGAGCAGGCAATCAGAGAGACGAAACCAAGAGGGAAGAACGAAACAGATTGGAGAAGTGAAGAGAAGAGAGCGAAGCGAAATGACGCGCAGTGGAGAAGACATGTAAGCTAATTCCCTTTAATCAAGCATTAATTACACAAAAATAAGCTACAGACATGTGATGAGTAGGATAAGATGTACACACACATACCTTAGACCGAAATTGCAGTCAATCACTTACGATATTTGGAGATGATAAGGGGACGGACAGCAAGTCATTGACCCCAACGGGACAAGAACCTATTACCTTTTGGTCTGAAATCAAATGCCTCACTCATTGAGGCACTGAGTCACTTTCCGCGAGCTATTATTTATGTTTTAAGAATCCAAGTCATTTCAAACTAAGCGAGGTTCATATGCTGAATAACATGGTTTTGAATCTGTTCATATTCGTTCGTTATATATCACTCTCATTTCTTAGTTCGAATGTTTTGCTATCAGTGCAACGCTTTCAATGTTGGCTATGATTTTTACCAACCAGGCTAATTATTTACCACAATAGCGTTTTGATCAGTATCCAAAAAACTTACCTGCAATCTAACCAATTGACGTTTCGCGCTCCTCAGTACTTCGTTCATCAACTTCTCACCTAGAAATGATCTGAAGACATGTATACTTCGGTCGTTTAGATTTACAATCCTTCTGATGCAATAATTATATATCACCCTAATTTTCTGGATTTTTAAAAACCTCTTAAATAATTACTGATTTCTGGGAGCGAAATATATTACGCTTTTGAATGGTTCTACCTAACTAGACGAAGCTTCTGTTATTAATGATTTCTGGTTATGTTTGGTGCTGATTAAAGTTGTACTTAAGCACACTAAATCCCATTTAACTGCCCATGTCTCATGAAATGGCACTCATGATAATAATAATTATTATTAATGGTTCTATTAAATATTATATTTTGGGTATAATATAGAATTCTCAGTACAATGGTAAAATTGCATTCAAAATATAAAATTAAAAATGTAAAGACATCGGTCTCGTGGCCTAACAAATAAAGTATTTTACTTCAGATTAGGATATCATGGATTCAAGAACCGTAAGGATCGATGGTGCTGTCACAGAGATGACTATTAGGAAGGTGTGAGGAAAGGAAGATATGAATCTTAGGGATTTATTATTCAGTGAACTTATTCGTAGTTATTTTACGGTATTTCTAACTGCAAACTTTTAACTCAGAGATTAAGTTAATACATTTTCGTATATCTCCTATCGTTGGTTATTTGTATAAGTCACGAATCTCCTTGTTGTGTGACTTATTATTTGTGATGTGGCAATTTAAATGTACAATTACGTCAGGTGTAAATCTTATGGATACACGTAGCATGCGACCATTCATTATGGCTTCTAGAGCACTGATTAGCGGATTGCTTGTGAAGAATACAGTGTTAGTAAACTATTGTTATTAGTGTACAGCAAAAATACAAGAATAACGTTTAAGATACACGATTCAATGATGGAAATAAACTTAGCAGTGTTCATCACGTTTCTTACGTAGTTTTCAGGGATTTGTAACCAGAAGAGGAATAAGGTGAGTAGTATGAAGTTTGTTTTGGTGACTCAATTCGGTTTAATTATTGTATTGAGTAACATTAGATGTACTAGATCAGATTATTAGATTTGCTGGTTGTTTAATGCCTACAAATAGTTGAACTATATAATTTGATACAACAACTTCAAACTCGGAACATTTATTTTGAACTTTACCAGGAAAACCAATCAATTAAGCTGAGCACCAACTCTGTTAGTTCGTATTTTGGCGTTATTTAAAGTTGCTGTATTCTGAGAAAGATGGTCAGTGAGTAGCCATAGCTTCACCTTTAGACCCAATTTCGACGGATTTCTTAGCAGAACTAGAAAGTGAAACCCTCAATGAGGTTGTCGACAAGCCTGTATAGTTTTTCACCCATCTGCTACGAAAGAAATTTGGTTTGATCCCTCGGAAGCAGAGCAAAAAATATCCACTCAGAGGATACGATAGTAGAGTTGGAGTTTATGAATAAAATACTAACAGAAATAAGTTACCCAAATTTACTAAAGCAAATGTATGCGGAAAAAAATGGGTTGGATGTATGGATCGCCCCTAAAGAAGTCCCTTTTCCTAAAGGAATAAGTGGGTGAGTATGAGCCTAGAGATGTCTCGTATGATAGATTAGCGAGGGCAGTTAACAGGACATTTTCTGTAGCTGATTTCGCGTTTATATTTTCTAACTGACCACAAAAGATAAGTTACATAAGTTTTCCTCTTCAGTGTGCATCTACAAATGCAGCTGCTCCTGTGATGGCTGTATTGGGTGTACTAACAGACAATCTAATGAACGTATGAGTGGACATCTCCCAGCATGGTTTAAAAAGAGCCAAAGACTATGTGTAGCTCTATCTTGTCACACGTGGCCGATATTAGTCATATGGTAGATAAAAGCGAATAATTCCATGTGACCCATCGTATACCAGTGTCGTTACTCGGTGGGGCTCGACCCCGTCTTCTACATATAGAAGTATGGGGATCCGAACCTATAACCCCAGTTTGTGTTCAGAAGAAATTCATGACATCCCCGTCCTTTCTTTGTCTGGATATGACTTAATCAACGATGCCGTGAGTTTGTTTAACATCCTGAAATAGTTTACCTTTCTTCATCTTCTTTCGTTTATATTCTCACTATCTAATTACCTACACAACATTTGTTATGTAATTTTAAGTTCATTTTGTGATTATGATTCTAAAGTCTATTTACCCAAGTTTGACCTAGTCCTGTGTTGAACTCTTGACTAGAACTTTTATTATTCCTACCACTACTAGGATATCTGTCTCACCAATTTCATATACCCATTTAAATATTCCTGTCTATTAGAGTAAAATCTAATGATGATCTAATTGAAAACAATACCGTTCGCTTATATGTACTACAAATCGTCAATGCAACATGTGAACTAAGTGCAGAAAAGAATAATCGAAACGATGCATTGTCTAGGAATGAAATTATCCATGAATGTAAATTTAGAAATGTATTGTAGCATTTTTGAATCACATAGCTCACATTTTTTAGAGTAATTTTGAATCTTATGAAATAAATAAATGAGAGCTATTCAAAACAAGTAGCGATTTGTAAAAAAAATATTTCAGATGTTACATTTTAAACAGTAGGATAGTGAACATATTTGGGACAGAATACTTTATGTCCTTGTAATGAAAAATTTAGCTAATATAAAAAATGATTATTTGAGGAAAAACCTACGACTATTGTTATGATCACAATAACTTTCTTACGTAACGAACTTTCAGATCTGTAAAACTAAAACTGCTGTTTATAAAGTTTTGCTTCGATTGTTACACAAGCGCGTCTTAGGTCAACGGAACAGGACAGTCAATAATATAAGGACAAACGAAGTCAACAAACCCTTGAAATACAAACAAGACTATTTGAGCAATCTAATTCAATGTATTGTGAATAACTAAAAAACTCACTTCCATATAAAGTAGGCTTCAATCATATTATGAAGAACGACAATGGAAACTCTATAGTTAAACCGTTTATCTCAAAGAACTCTACAACAACACAATCATCTATATGAACCTTAAATCAACTCCAACATTAAATTAAACTGTACACCTTTTTTAATAGATTTATTAACAACACAGTTGTTCAGTCTGCTTATTTACAATTCAGTAGATAGACTATTGTACAGTGAAGTGTACAGCAAAATATTCATTCTTATTGTGTATTATCGTTATTTTACTAGAAAAAAAGAAATGAAAGGGAAGAATAAAATACATATACAAGAAACCAAATACACTATAAGCCAGTAGTGCAGAGAACATTGATCAAACATTTGATCTATTTTTTTATTTTGAAGTCAAGTAGATTAAGTAATTTTCGGCATCACTGTGTAATTATTATTTTACATTTCCCCACCATATACAATTTATTAGGCTACAGAATAAAAAGAAGATATTGAAAGCAAAGTCAAAAATGCAAAAATAAAAAGATGCTTTAATCACTTCATTTTTACATAAATATTTGATGTATACAATATTTTTTGTGAATGTAATGGAAAATTTCCATTTTGGATTAATCTTTACTCGAGCTTCCCAAATTTTAAAATTTAATAAGGTTTATTATTTAGTTGGTATGTTTCACTCACGATTTTTATAAAATTAACCAACTTAGAATTGGACGTCAGGTGATTATAGGCAATCGACAAGAAGCAAGTTCATAGTTTTTCCTACTGTTTAACAATAAACAAAGCTACAATATCAAGTAATTTAGTATAGCAATCAGGACCCATATTCGATTAATATAATTCGAGTAGCATGATATTGGCTACTATTCAACGACCAATTAATGTAATTCTAGATCTGTTTATCCTAATTTTATGATTGTGTCATATAACACAGAGGATAGACGATATAATTCTGGTAGATTTAAATATTCCTCTAATCAGTCAATTGATCTTCCAGTTTGATTAATCATCCAAAAAATTAGTGAAACTGCCAAATATGTATAATTGTTGACAACACACTGAGAATCACATCTTATTTATTTTTCGAAGTTTATAGTACAGCTTTTTTGATGTTATCAAAATAATTCAACTGAATATGGGGTAGCAAACAAGTGATCAAGAGTAGAATATCAACAACCTGAAACCATAACATCAAAATCAACAGAATACGTTCAATATAAAGCTTTTTGCGAGATTATCTATGTAATTATTCAGTTCTAAACTAGTAGTAAATGGAAAAAAATAAAACAACGGTTATTCTAAATCTGTTCATCGTGCTGTATTGACACAACATTAGTGAGATTTACAAGATAAAGTCATACTACTTATGAGTAACTAACATTATAATGTTTAATTCCCTTTTTGCATTCGATTGTTGAATTAAATAGCTTTATTGGTTTACGTGAATTTTTTATTTCTGTAGGCCACAGTGAAATAGGCACTTGTTTGTGCTCAAAAGTGACAACTTGGTACTGGTCTTATTCCTCTAAAAGTAAGATTCTAACTTCTAGTTCTTTATTTATTTTAGAATCACAAAATATTCACTGACAATTGAGTAGTCTGAAGACTAAACACTCGTCGTGAGGCCTTCAGGTAATAGATTCAGTCCTTGGCGGGGTTGTGGATGTGCGCAGTTGGGCAGTTCAATAACAGGATGAAACAGTTATCCAGGTTTTATTGATTGTATAGTTCAAGTTATTCCATGATGTAAACTATACAAATCACACAATGGGTTTATGGTGTTTTTCCATAATCCTAACCACCGATAAAATGATGTCATTTTCTCTTTCAACTGAATATAGTTTGATTTCAATGAAATGCCCATGCAAGGCTGTTAGTTATTGTTAAACTAAATTTAATCATCAGCCTTATAAAGAACAGAATTAAATGGATTCACATAAATTGGTTAACATTTGATTTTTTGAATAAATAACTTACCTATTTTTCAGCTCTTATCTTTTGATGTTGATCTGAGTGAATGTGAACTTACTGAAAATGAATCTGATATTGTACTACAACTTAATGAATTCAATGTCTGATTTAATCTTTTTAACTGATCATAATTATATTTTAGTCTATCTTTTAAACAATATTCAGATGAAGTGGGTTGGACAATTGATTCTTTATTTATTCCATAATTATTTACATTATTATTGTGATGTTGACTGTGGTCATCCTCTGAATTGATATTTGATAAATTATGATTATTATGTAAGGAATAGATTGATATCGAAATATTATCAGGTGAATGAATCGAATCACCTCTAGATGATGACGACATTTTACACAAAATACCTTCATTTGAGTAATATTCATAAAATGTTCTAGCTAAATTTCTGCCTAGTCGAGCATCTAAAAGATATTTTTGTTCAAAAATAAACGATGAATGAGGGTTAAGGCAATGCTTGTCAATCACAAGATAAATGAAACAAATCGTCAAATGAAAGATTATTAAAATAAAAGATTTTATGTTAACTTGATTGGGTATTATTCGTATATGCAATTATTCTCAAATTTGCTATGAATCCTATTAGGTCAACAAAGAAACAATTGTATAAAGTTATAACATTTTGGGGTCGACAAAATGCTCCATGACGAATGAAATTACCGTTCTTTATTATTACAAAACAATGTTCATCAAGCGGAAAGTCAAGTAGATTTGGGAAGGTGCATCATTAATCCTAAGGAAAATGAAATAATCGAAAAGCCCAATGATGCTAGATGAGTATTGCTGACTCGTCTCATAATACGATACAACACTTATTATTTGATTGTAAGGGTAGGAAGCTTTATAAGAAAAGAACGAAAAATTATGTTTATAAACCATGGGTATGCAACATAATACTGGTGATCCGAACAAAGGTATAAACGGTGACCTTGGTCAGGTGGATAAAGCACTTACCCACAATAACCCGCCATACTTGTATTTCTTACTTCCGTAAGGCCTTAAGACAGCATGTGATCTGCCTGGATATCATTGACTTCAATTTAATCAGTTAAATCCTCATTAGACTTATCAATCTTGTATCTAGATTGGTCGTTTAGAGTTTAGTGCATCTTAGTAGCATAATCAATTATTTATTGGTACAACAACTGAATAGGATAAGGATTCATGTGCCTCGCTTATTTCATATAGTACACTTTTCATACTAACACTAACTGCGTGAACATACTACCATGTATCTACCAAACTTATTGCATTGGTAGAACGGTAAGAATGGTCTAGGTTGAATTTTAAGAACATATTCTCAAATGTATAAGGTCAAACGGATTAAAGGCTTTCAGTAAATCTTTTCAAGATATCTCTTTGAGTCTGAAGATTACGCTAATACGATGAAATTTTTCAAAGTGATTAACAGACAATCGAACTCTAGCCTTCTAAAATTTCGAAAAGCAAAAACAACCAGTCAGTCAGCTACAACATAGGACCAGGCACATATATGCATCGGTCCAAGTTGCCATACCTCATTAGCACTATAAGATGAACACCAAATTCATAAAAGTAGTCACTTTAATGGTAGTAATATGTAAAAGAAAGACCGCATAAAAGGATATCATACAAGAAGAAATAATTAGTTGGTAGAAAGAAAGATATAAAGCAATTTTAATCTCATGGTTTAAGGGGAGACAAAGAGTGTATACACCTACGCCATTGTGATCGATTCTGAGCCATGTCACACAGAGTCTCCAACCATTGGTTACGATAGTCACGCGGAACCCAACCAAGTAGTCTGCATCCACCAACATGGCTCACACCAGAAGTTGGTGACTTCAAGGACTGTTGCCACCTTTTGGTTTGCCGCCCTCAACTTTCTCCCAACCATCCCCAACACTAGTCAGCATTGCGCGTCGTGGTAAACGGTGTTCAGGCATAAGTAACACGTGGACCAACCATCTCAGTCGATGAAAATTCATGACCTCGTCAATTGATTTACCACCATTTCCTAATACCCTGCGTCTAACCACATTAATAATTACCCGATGATCCCAGCAGATGCAAGAAATATGTCTAAGACATCTGTTATCAAATACTAGTAACTTACGTGTATCTTTTACTCTTAATGGCCACGTTTCTCAGCCATAGAGTAAAACAAAACGAACTGCTGCGAAGTATACTTGTCCCTTAATTGATAGACAGACATCTCGTCTTCGCTATAGGCGACGTAAGTTGACAAAAGCCAAACGAGATTTTTGAATCCGTACATAGATTTCGTCAGACGCCAACCCTTTAGGGGTGATCACACCTACAAGATAAGTGAAGTTGTCGACGCGCTCGACTACTTCACTCTCTATCCTTAGTTCAGGTGTTGACGCAGGCTACTCCTGAAGCAAAAACTTGCATTTAGAAAGGGGGAAACGCATCCCAAACATCCTGGTATTATTGCTCAGTACTAACAAAAGACTATGCAATTTATCAAGGTTTTCACCAAACACAACTATGTCATCTGCGTATTCTGAGTCGATAAGTGGACCTCCTGGAAGGAGATCAATTCCTGTAAATTCAGTCGACAAGAGTGTTATTTCCAGCAATAGGTCTGTGATGAAGTTGGACAAAAATGGAGATAGTGGACAGCCTTGCCTGACACCACCTGAGGTTGAAAAATCAGGTGACAGTTCGCCATAAGCCCTCACTCGACTAGTAGTGTTCGAGTAAAGAGCCTTCACAAGGTTTATGTACTTCTGAGGTACACATTTCAATGACAGACATTGTCACAGAACCTCTCGGTCTACAGAGTCAAATGCTGCTTTTTGGTCAAGAAAAACTATCATTGTCAGACGCCGATAAGTATGACTGTGTTCTAAAACGTGACGATTGCTGAATATGTGGTCGATTCAGCCACAACCAGGCCTGAATTTCTCGTGTTTGCAGTTCACGAGTCTTTGTTAAGAGTCCGATAATTAGTATTTTATATGCTATATTAGTCAAACTAATCCCTCTATGGTTATCACAGAATGATTTTAACCCCTTCTTATACATTGGGACAATCAGTGATTGCAACTAGTCAGATGGGATTGCATTCAACTCCCAGATTTTAACTAAAATATTAGTCAACCTAATCGCTAAAACTGGACCACCATCCTTAAAGACCTCTGAAGCCAATCTATCTAAACCATCTGCTCTTCCTCGTTTCAGATTAGCTATGGCTTTTTGAACTTCAATCAGAATCGGGGGGCTTACTTCAATTTTCCATTCAGACTGTTTGGGAATGGTGGGTACTTGTAGAGTAGCTGAACGCCAGGTAAACTGCTCATTAAAGTGTCCTCCCCCCTCCAGACTGAGAGCATATAAAAGTTTCGTCTTTTTCCGAGATCGTCTCACACTTGACTTCTTAATTCCAGTTTCTTTTATTAGTCTGAAAAGCTGTCTGGTGTTGCCTACAGCCGCTTCCTTTTCCATCTCTTTATATATTCAAAAAGAAACAGAAGTAAATCTTTCCTTATTGTGGTAACATTACCTTTACTTTATTACATTCTTTTCTAAAATAATTTCTTTTACTTAGATTGCATCATTATCAATCCATTCAAGGTCATATATTTATTTTCAACTGATTGATCTTAATTCATATTATCATTAATCGCCACCAGCCTGTGTCCAACTGCTTCACTGCGCAATCAACTAGCTTTTTTAGCTCTGTGACCTTTAGTTGTAATCTCAATGTTCTAGAATCTTCTCCCGCACATTGTGTTTGTTTGCAAAACTTCTTCCAATTGTTTAACTTTGTTGGGAACTTCTCTCCACCATGACGATACATACTAACTTCTGATCAACTTCAATCGCACAAGTATATTATCTCCTATCAAAATTTTGATTTTAAATCATAAGGGATTATAAGTAACTGACGAGAACCCAACGAAATAAAATAAATTCCTACTAGTCTGTTCAAATCTTTGTTCTTGCTCTCTGAAAAATGGAACTTTATGCCCGAAACATCTACAGGAAATATATATTTATTTCATATTAAAAAATACTTATGGACAAATAAATGAATATAGTGAAAATATGTTTAATAAGTTAAAGGATACACTTTTCTTCGGTATATGGAATCATTTCATTGGTTAACATATTTGTATAACTGTAAAATGAAACTTCTAAAGTATAACAAATAGTATGATCGTCCAGAATACCACCCAATGTGCTATAAGAAAGTAATGATTAGCAGCATATATGTATATAATCACATCTACAAGCAAATATTTTATCACCTCACTAGGAAAGCACATAGAAAATAGTTTTAACAAATCAAATTACTACGATGGAGGTATAGCACAACTATGGATTATTAATAATAGATATTCTTCTATAACAACGTCAGTTATCATCTTAAAACAATGATCCCAACAGAATCAACATACAATAAGACATGTTAGTAAATTCTCGCTGATATAACTTGTTCAATTATGTAGGAGATGAATAGACAGAAGAAAAGATTAAGTGAAGTTGGATAATCACAATAAATGCTTAATTTCAATTAAAGATTGCTAGTTGATTAACTAGTAAATTGCCAAGCAGTCAGTCAATGATGGTAGTAATTGATAAACTCAATGAGAAATCTGATTACGTTTAAACAGTAGGTTTGGTAGGATTAAACTATACTGCCGAGCCAATCAGAAGCTTTCGCGGGTTTTCAAGGTCACGGTGCTAAGTTCGGCACCTGATGCTTACGTACGGTCGGTTTGCAGCGGATTTTAGGGAAGACGTGATAATTTAGCGTCTACAATAGCAGCGATCGTAAGATTTTGGCGCGAAATTCAATTATCCATTTGGATAAATAGAGTTTTGGCATTATAGCTGATGTCAGTTCGTGATGAAAACCCTAAGTATAATTCCTAGCCTTAATCATGAACTGTAAATCATAATTTGAATTCTTCACACAGGTTTATAACCCTCATTTGGTCCTAGTTATTATGTTGACACTCTCAGAGTCACTCTAGCGTCGCTCAAAGGTTGTCCATAACTTATAGTCTCACCCATAACCCTAAACCCTACACCTAAACCTTAACTCTAACCCTAACCCGTAAACCATACCAATATACTAACATTATTGAAGCTATGTGGTCGGGGCTAAAAGAATTTTTGAGACCTTATCATGGTTTCAGAGGTCGACTACTATGGAGCCATATGGATGTGTTCCTGTACCGTATGCACTATGATTTTGGAACTTCTGAACCTATATCTGACCTTGAGAAGTTTTTGACCCATGTAAAAGAAGTGTTTCCACTTTAATTCTTTGGTTTTGTATAATCTATTTTTACTGTATGCTAACTGTCTTCCGATTGGCTAACATTTCTCAAGGTCATTTAAAATTCGTTCTAAGGTCGGCAGTATAGTTTAATGTTACCGTAGGTTTAGCAAAACTATAACCCACAGTTGTTATGAATGCGATCGAAGAAAAAATCCCAAACTTGGGGTGGCTGTTCTTTAGTAAGGTCGTTTATAGATGGTGGTAATTTCCGAAACAGTGGTTTTATGATGATTTTCGACAGTTAGAATTGTAAGTCATCTCTTGAGTCATTATATGTTGCTATATCTTTTACTATCTTTAAATTTCAATATAAAATATAAATTAATTACTCAGCTTTAAGTCCCAAGTATCCTAGTAGTGTTTAGATTTGTATATTGTGATGCATTGTAACCTTGGTGTTTAACTACATGATCATGTGAGTTCCGCGTTTAAATAATAAATAAACTTATAAAAACTTATTTAACCTTCTGTAGATCTGACTGAAGGTTTGAAATTGTGGCAAGTGCGTGTACTGTCAAGGGTTTGAACACTGCCTGTAGCTCTTGTAGGGTTACTACCTGTCATAAGCCTGTATAAAAGGGGAGGGTTGGTCATAGGGTCAGCAAATCCATCCTGTAGAAAACAACCTAGCTAAAAAAACGCTGACCATCAAAAGTCACTTAAACTCTGCCTTGGGAGTTGAAGAATCTTCTAACAGAATAATTATGACACCCCATGGTGAAAGGCGAGATCCTTCGAAAGTCACAAGGCCGACACCCATTCTGACAACCAGATTAACAGTTAACACAAATACTTGAAACGTTCGGACAATGCAAGAAACTGGGAGGATCAGCCGAATTGTTACGGAAATTAGGAGATAAGACTTGGAGGTGCTCGGAATAAGTCAGACCAATTAGACACAACTTACTTACTTACTTACTTACGCCTGTTACTCCCAATGGAGCATAGGCCGCCGACCAGCTTTCTCCAACCCACTCTGTCCTGGGCCTTCTTTTCTAGTTCTTTCCAGTTCTTGTTCATTCTTCTCATGTCTGTCTCTATTTCTCGGCGTAATGTGTTCTTTGGTCTTCCTCTTCTCCTTCGACCTTCAGGATTCCATGTGAGGGCTTGTCTTGTGACACAATTGGGTGATTTCCTCAAAGTGTGCCCAATCCACTTCCTGATTTCTTCCTCCGCTGGAATCTGGTTTGTTGTCTCCCACAGTAACTTGTTGCTGATAGTGTCTGGCCATCGGATCCGAAGTATCTTGCGTAGACAGCTGTTAATAAACACTTGTATCTTCTGGATAATGGCTTTCGTAGTTCTCCACGTCTCTGCCCCATACAGAAGAACTGTCTTGACATTTGTATTGAAAATTCTAACCTTGGTGTTGGTTGACAATTGTTTTGAGCTCCAGATGTTTTTCAGCTGTAGGTATGCTGCTCTTGCTTTGCCGATCCGCGCCCTCACATCTGCATCTGATCCACCGTGTTCATCAATGATGCTGCCCAGATATGTAAAGATTTCCACATCCTCTAAAGCTTCTCCGTCAAGTGTAATTGGATTGGTGCATATTGTATTGTATCGGAGAGTCTTGCTTTCCCCTTTGTTTATATTGAGACCTACTGCTGCTGAGGCTGCTGCTACACTGGTCGTCTTCTCCTGCATTTGTTGTTGCGTTTGTGATAGAAGAGCCAGATCATCCACGAAGTCTAAATCGTCAAGCTGCATCCTGCCTGTCCACTGTATCCCGTGCATTCCTCCAGATGTTGACGTCTTCATAATCTAGTCGATCACCAGGAGAAAGAGAAAGGGTGAGAGTAAGCAACCTTGCCTGACATCTATCTTTACCTCGAATGAGTCGGCGAGTTGTTCTCCATGGACGATTTGGCAGTTTAGTCCATCATAGGAGTTCCGTATGATATTGACTATCTTCTCAGGCACGCCGTAGTGTCGAAGAAGCCTCCATAGTATCGTCCTGTCCACGCTATCAAATGCCTTCTCGTAGTCGATGAAGTTGATGTACAGTGATGAATTCCATTCGATTGATTGTTCCACAATGATACGTAGAGTTGCGATTTGATCTGTGCACGATCTATCCTTACGAAATCCAGCTTGTTGATCACGAAGTTGAGCGTCCACGGAATCCTTCATCCTGTTTAACAATACTCTGTTGAAGACTTTTCCTGGTATTGAGAGGAGAGTGATGCCCCTGTAGTTGTCGCACTTGCTCAGATCGCCTTTCTTTGGTATCTTGATGAGAAGTCCTTCTTTCCAGTCTGTTGGTACATGTTCTTCGTCCCAAATCTTACTGAAGAGGATGTGGAGTATCTTGGCAGTTGCTGTTACATTTGCTTTCAGTGCCTCTGCCGGGATGTTGTCTGGTCCCGCTGCTTTGCCACTCTTGATTTGTCTAATGGCCATGCTGCTCTCTTCAATTGTTGGTGGGCCAATATTGATTGGGAGGTCTGTGGGTGCTGCTTCGATGTTGGGTGGGTTCAGTGGAGCTGGTCGATTCAAGAGTTCCTTGAAGTGTTCTACCCACCTGTTTCGTTGTTCTTCAATATCGTTGATTACTTTGCCTTCCTTGTTTTTCACTGGTCTTTCTGGTTGACGGTAATTTCCAGCAAGTTTCTTTGTTGTATCATACAGTTGTCTCATGTTTCCCTCTCTTGCAGCCTTTTCCGCTGTCATCGCTAAATCTTCCACATATTTACGTTTGTCGGTCCTGATGCTCCTCTTCACTTGCTTGTTTGCCTCTGTGTATTCGGCTTGTGCCTTGGTTTTTTCTGCTCTTGTTCGGCTGATATTGATTGCTACCTTCTTGTTCCTCCTTGCTTCAATTTTATCCAGTGTACCAACAGTGATCCATTCCTTGTGATGGTGCTTCTTTTGACCCAGAACCTCTTGACATGTTGAAACGATTGCCTCCTTGATACCTTTCCAGCTGCTCTCCATGGTGGTTCCCTCTCCATTGAGTAGGTCATGAAAGGCCTCGAACCTGTTGCTGAGGGCTATGTTAAATTCGTTGAGTTTGTCAGCATCTCGAAGAAAGGCCGTGTTAAACTTTTGTGATGTTGTCCGCGCCATTGTCCAGTGCTTCTTGAGTTTTAGTTTCATCTTGGCGACCAGCAAATGGTGATCGGATGCTATATCAGCTCCTCTTCTGGTTCTCACATCCTCCATCGTCCTCCTGAACTTTTTGTTGATGCAGACACAAACTGGACAAAAAATATTAGATTCGAAGAGGTACTGTTCTACTATAGAATGAAGAAGGGAGTGTTTTTCACACACAACGAGTTGTACAGACACTGTTCAAAGCAGCATGAAAAGCACTTACAGAATGAGAATCTCATGGATCCAGGATTATCAAAGCATTCTTCAAAGCGAAGAAAGAGGGGGTTACATAGAATTTTATCCAGTGCTATGCACCCAACAATGAAGGCAATGAAGATGATAAAGATCAATTCCATGAGGCCGCTATCGATCACAGCTAAGTGCTTAAGAAAGGACCTGACGATCTTGATGGGAGACGTGAATGACAAAGTCGGAATGAACAACACCGAGTATGAAGATATCATGGGACGACATGGATCGGGAGAAAGGAACAAGAATGGCGATATATATATGTGAATCAATGTGCCTTCAACAAAATGGTTATAGGCGGCATAATATTCCGTCACAAACATATACACAAGGCTACATGGGTCTCTCACTTGATCACACTACAGAGAACAAGATCGATTATATTTGCATCAATAAAATGTCCATAAGGACAATGGGAGAAGTGAGAACCAGGAGAGGAGCTGACATAGCTCCAGACTACCATCTGATGGTCGCCAAGATGAAACTGAGGCTAAAGAAACACTGGATAACTGTGGAAACAGCATTAAAAAGGTTCAAAACAGTCTACCTTCGAAATACTGACACACTCAACAAATTTAAGTTGGGAAATATAGTAAACCAGAGTGATCAATCAAGGACAAATAAGGCAAGTCAATTACTGAGATTCGAGAACAGTGAAATAGGTGAGCAAAGCACTTCGAAGTGCTCTTGAATAGACCAGCTCCACTGAATTCACCAGACATCAGGGCAGCGTACACATACCTTCCTATAGATGTCACTCCACCAACGATCGAACAAATGATCATGGCCATCAGAAAAAATTAAGAGTTGGGAATCAGAATCTTCAACGAACGTCAAGACAGTCTTACTTCACGGAACTGAAACTTGGAGAACTACCAGAACCACCACCAAAAATGTACGGGTATTTATAAACAATTGTCTAAGCAAGATACTCAATATCCGTTGTCCGGAAACTATCAGCAACAGTCTACTGAGGGAGAGAATAAACCAGTTTTTAGTTGGAGAAGTTGGGAAAAGACTCTGGAATTGGATGGAAAGTAAATTGCGGAAATCATCAAACTGCATCACAAGGCAAGGCACAACTTGGAGTCGTGAAGGCGAAAGAAAAAGAGGCAAACCAATCAATCAATTGCGCCAAAAGTTGGAGACAGACATTAAAACGATGAATCGCATTTGAAAACAGTAAATTCAGTTTGAGGTTAGATGATTAAAATTAGTCAGTTGGGATTTAAGGACCATGATTTTGTATACTCATGTCGAACAAACTCATTATTTCATTGAAACTCCAAATTTTATCGCCTATAGCTGTGATTGAAGACATCATTAATAAACTGATAGGTGACAAACAATATCGGTGAATGAAGTGAATCACAGTATCTGGTTTCTTAGATTTACAAACGTTATGAAGTTATTATGTCACGAAAAGATGAAAACATAAAACTGACCATTATGCAATTGTGCAGCTGACCGCTATATCAACATTACAAAACGCGAATCCAAATATTAAACGCAAAAGCTTTCATCAAGATGTGAATAAGTTTCACAAAACAATATCAGGAAATATAAGATTTAGGTCCGGATTCATCTAATCATTGGTTTTAATCAACTTACCTGTAAAAAAACTAACAATCTGATCACATGAAATTTCTTCTTCATTTTTATTTTATATTATTTTCTCAAGAATTGTTAAATATTATGCATTATTTTTTAGGTTTCTCACAGTTAAAATTAGTTTCTGATACTTAATTATAAGTGAATCAGATTAAAAACCACAAGCAAACTCAAGCAACGGGAGAAAAATTGACTGATTTATGATGTGAACAGATATCATAATACATAAAAAAACTTACCGTCGACCAGTTCCAGCCTTTAATGTATCTTTATTGAAATTTGTCTGAGGTAAACTAAAGTCTTCAGCAAACTGACTTAACAAACTTGGAAATCTAGCTTGCCTTTCTGCTCGTTTTTCATCCTCATAGATATTTCCATACATAAATCCATTCATTAGTGTAGAGTGTGCATGTATATCAATGAAGAAATTCACATCGATGAACTAGGTAAAGATTAAGATAAATTCAAACACAAAACTATAAATTATTAATCTTTTCATATGAAATACGTTTTCATCATATGCTAATATCAGATGAGAAACCATTTAAAACTATGCGGTAATAAACCCTAAAGTCAATGGTTACAATCTATATATGGCCACAGATGAAAACTGATGAAAAGTACTAAAGAAGAACAAAACAAATGTCTAGCTTTTTCTACTTTTCGATGATTCCCCAGGTTGTGCTAGCCTATGAAGAAAACCAATCGAAAATCGACTTACTTCATTTTATTTTGTTTAAAGTGGATGGAAGAAATTAATAGAAAACCTTGAGCCTAAGTTTCCTGTTATTGTATATGTAACAAACGGAAAATGAGCTAGCTTTAGCCTCATTTCTGAAGTTACAAAGTTGTGCTTATCACAAGACAACATTGAATGAACATAGTACACTAGAATAAGTTAACAATTATTTCTCGAATGTACAAACAGTCCTTTATAAACTTAAACAAGGAAATTTCTAATGTTTCATGACGGGTAAATTAACTTATAGATTTCGTTGTACAAACAGTAATTTTCTCAAATAAATATTGAAACATTGTTTACTTAATCATCTTATTATCAATATGTGTAACAAATGAATTGTTTAGAATAATAATTTACTAACACTTGTAATTCGTTTGATTACTGAACCTTATCAAAATCAATGTTCAGGAAAGTTTTAATTAACCTTGAAAACTTAAACCTAATCAAAACATTCTCTCAAGCAATGAAGATGCATAAAGGATGATAAAAAAACACTGATTTTACAATTTGTTTGATAGATTACAAAGTTTCAAGTATAAAAACCAGAACAAATAGCGTTCATAATTTGTTTTATAGAGTATTCACAAGTATACACAAGTCTTTATTCATCTAGTAATTTGTTCCAGTCAGTCAGCTACAACATAGGACCAGGCACATATATGCATCGGTCCAAGTTGCCATACCTCATTAGCACTATAAGATGAACACCAAATTCATAAAAGTAGTCACTTTAATGGTAGTAATATGTAAAAGAAAGACCGCATAAAAGGATATCATACAAGAAGTAATAATTAGTTGGTAGAAAGAA
>NW_017386032.1:995250-1067924 GCF_000237925.1 Schistosoma mansoni | reverse complement strand
ACCTGCTAATCGCATCATCAAACGTAGATGAACATTATCAACACATGACGCTACTATTCCAGCGCCTTTCGGATAATGGAATAATAGTCAACCCCGATAAGTGTGAACTCGGGAAGAAGGAAATAAAATTCTTAGGTCATGTTATTAAGCATGAGGGTATTCTGCCTTGTGAGATATAAAGCAATTTTAATCTCATGGTTTAAGGGGAGACAAAGAGTGTATACACCTACGCCATTGTGATCGATTCTGAGCCATGTCACACAGAGTCTCCAACCATTGGTTACGATAGTCACGCGGAACCCAACCAAGTAGTCTGCATCCACCAACATGGCTCACACCAGAAGTTGGTGACTTCAAGGACTGTTGCCACCTTTTGGTTTGCCGCCCTCAACTTTCTCCCAACCATCCCCAACACTAGTCAGCATTGCGCGTCGTGGTAAACGGTGTTCAGGCATAAGTAACACGTGGACCAACCATCTCAGTCGATGAAAATTCATGACCTCGTCAATTGATTTACCACCATTTCCTAATACCCTGCGTCTAACCACATTAATAATTACCCGATGATCCCAGCAGATGCAAGAAATATGTCTAAGACATCTGTTATCAAATACTAGTAACTTACGTGTATCTTTTACTCTTAATGGCCACGTTTCTCAGCCATAGAGTAAAACAAAACGAACTGCTGCGAAGTATACTTGTCCCTTAATTGATAGACAGACATCTCGTCTTCGCTATAGGCGACGTAAGTTGACAAAAGCCAAACGAGCTTTTACTCTTAATAGCCATGTTTCGTTGTTTGTTTACGTTTGAAAAAATGTCCTTAATATAAATTAGGTAAGTACAAAAGTTTTTAAAAAGGTTTATAACTTACTGGATTATTGTCCAAATTCATTAACAACTGTTTTGTCGCATAAATAGTAGGATGTGCCCATAAGGATGGAGACTGCCATTGTCTATTTAAATCAAATCCCATTAAAGATGATCTAAAGATACCGAGAATTAAACTGTTTCTTAGACTATGAACAAAACCATTTTAAGACATTGTTATCGTCATTTTTTATCGTATTTGTCTACGGTGGTGGAGTATTGTACAGGTTTTATAGTTGTTGTAGTATACAGAAAAAAAGGAGACTAAAATAAAAATGTGAACCACATGCAACTATCATTAATCATAATTAAAATTAGATATTCGCTATAATGAATATTAGGAACAATGATCCAACTCATGGTTATTAACTGATTTCAGGACATAAAAATAAGATTGATTACGATTATAAGTTGTAAATTCATTAATTATAGATCTACATTTGTAAATTCGTTGGTAAAGCTTCAATGTGGTACAAATGTAATGTTTGTAAACGCTGGCATATGTGAATAAAAATGTCATGGTGCAACATAGCCGTACATCTTAGATTTTTACTAAAAACTTCAATATTTTACCTTATTGCTCTAACTCAACATAACCTACTCATTCTTCCACTGATTCTTTTTGTAAAACACCTGTTTTATCTATATTTTTTAAATTCGTTTATAAATTACATTGAAGGAATACTATGATAAATTTTGTGTTGAATCGAATACGTATCCATTATTGGTGAGTTTATCATAAATTCCTCTTTACAAACCTCCAGAAGTACTTTTTATCCCAAACTAGCACCAGTCAGAGTCAAACAAGTCAGAGATGTAACAGTTACTCAACAATGGCATTGGGTAGGAACCGCAAGGAAATATATCATAAAATTATCGGACCTGAATATTCACATCACTTGCTTCCAACTTATTGACTCCGTGGTCAAGCAATAATAATCATGAAACCAAATTTCAAATTTATATTGGGTTGTAGATGCACGGTGGTAAGCACCCCCGCCCATAAAAAACTAGGGCTGATAAGGTCTATAGTGCTCCTTGATTTTAGGTAGTTCTTGAAATCATACCTGTTTGTGATTTAAATTTTCTTCAAAATACACAAAACTCTCTAAAACAACCACTTAGTTTTGAAGTGTATCTTTAACCAAAAATTCAGTTGTAGAAAAAAATCGAAACATAAACAGTTGTTTCACTTAAGCTTACTTTCAGTCTTGGGATTTTAAGGAAAAAAATATTTATTCGTAACTAATATATTTTAGTAATAAGTGCTCTAGTGATTAGATATTTTCATACCTAATTCAACATTTCCAGAAAATATTGTTATTATGTGGATTATACGAAACTTATGTCAGTTTGTTTCTCCTTGTTTTATTAGTATTACTGAGGTTTTTATTTTGACTCTATTCAACAAATGCCTATCGCCTTTAATGTTGATCCTTTTTCAAATTTGTTTTGCTAATTCTTATTATATCTAGGTAATTGATGTGAACCGCGAAACAAGAAGCCTTAACAAACTACGGAAGCTATTTTTGGGGACGTTATTTCATTTAATTCAAAGCTTGTAAAACTGTAACATTCACTTTTGCCCCTAGTCTATTCTACAGATCATGAGCTTTCGTTTGATGTATGATTCACTGCCATAGCATTTTCTGTTCCAAAGCTATTGTAATGTAGACGTAACCTTTTGTACTCTATTTTCTACTCTAATCCCCCAGTTTTGGACATAATTGTATTTTCCTAATTATTGTACATTGTGGTCAGGTTAGTCATCTATTTATTCATGTATCTTTTTGCACTAATCTGAATTCGGGTACCAGATCGAGGTAGGAATAAAGCGATTAGTGTTCCAGTTGTCTTGTCTTCTCTCTCGCGTGTGCCTATCAGCCAATCAGGTGATAGAACAGTTTTCTTCTTTCTACCCCACTTCGAACTCACGCATACTAGCCTCATGGTTAAGCCAGTCAGCCTATTGCGTCAAGGTCTTAATCTACATTAGACAAGTTATACTCAACACGAAAGTGGGTAGACAGATCAAGGGCGCAACAGCAATAAATACTGAACTAGAGTTCATCCATTTTGCGTTTATGTAATCAGTTACAAAAAGGTCTTACGGAAAGACATTTGAAAGGTAAGCAAAAATTAATTATTGTAAAACTAAACAGAACAGTATTATTTTGCTGAAATTTAAAATATGTTCTATCAACAAACTTACTGCAAAGTGTATTATTAGAGATGAAATCGTAAAAGATACTGTTAGTAATGCGACAAACAAAGAACTTACCTATAATTTCCTAAATAAACACCATCTGGATTTAACATCGGAACAATTTTAAAAATTAAACGTTCACGTAATTGTTGAGCTATTGAATGATCACTAACCATGAAATCAATAAATCCTATAATATTTTGACGAGAAATACAAATATATCTATACTGAGATCATCTTTTACTACAACAAAATAATTCAGTTTTGATGTAAAAAGAAAGCAAGCATCTAATACAGCGAATATGTACATGTCTACCTGAAAGGTGGTAAGTTAAATCTATTTTATAAGGACTAGTAAAATCCTAAGCTTCTGACTAGTAAAATAAATGAAGCGGGCTAAGGCTGTCCAACTTTAAGTTTATTAACCAGTTACACATGACTCAAAAGAGATTTCCCACTAATTATTACCTCTGAAAGCCCATAAATTATATTCAATTAGATTCATCAAGTGAAAACTAAGTTACAGATATGGACAACAGATTGTGAGATATAGCGTGTTTTAGCAATAATTATAATTTATAGACCAAACATTTCAAATTTAAGAAATGCTCTTCGAAAAAGGTAAATATTGTCTATGGGAATATTTTGATACAGTGAATTATTGGGTTATATAATACGGAGCCTAGTTTTTTGAGCACACCAAATACGGACGCAGATAAGGTGCATTCATTTCACCAAACAGTCTATAGTGCTATTGACACGCGTATCATACGAAACCCAACTGAAGAGGCATAGGGAAATCTCAGTTTTGTTTTGGAAAACTGGCGTACTACTTCTGACGCCATGAGATATATGCGACCACATACAGAATACGAAACGATTTAATTTTCATTCCCTCAAATACCTTTATTTTGTTTTTATTTGCGTTAATCCAACTAAGTTTTTTTATACAATATCGGTGGTTACAATATTTATCTCAATGCTAAGCACAAGTGACTTAATCGTACATCAAACAACTGTTCCCATAACAGAAGGTAACCATGTGAAATAATCGATATGTAATCTATCCGTAAAAAAATTGTAACCTTAAGTTTGAATAAGGATGTTTGGTTTCGCTAACACTCCATTGATAGTGTTTTCAGAATGAGTGGATTATGGCTGACAGCAGGATTTAGGGAGCGCGTTTTGTCCAATTTGAAGCGTGTTAGATGGATGTATCTGCATTTCAGTGTTGATTTGCACACTGAATATAGAATTCAGTAATTTTCGTTACAGGGATCCAAATAAGATCTTGAATATCAACAACGGGATAACTCAAGCTTTTTATAGTAATAATTCAACAAGTATTGTTTTCTGTCTATTCTTTTATTTATTTATTTAATACCATACCTTAGTCATCGATCTGCTAATTTTATTGAGATTTCTAACATTACTATGCTAGAGTTATTGTATGAGTCTGAGAATATTTGAGAGATTGATGTTGATAAAACAGAAATATAGCCTTTCTACTAAATCGCATTGGAGGTGGATTCAAGTTTACGTGGTAATCGGTAACTTTTGCAAGAAATAACCATGATTTTGACGAAACTCTGCTTCAATTACCAGCTTTCAAAAGGAAATGGTAACATTTGAAGTAATGCAGGTATTTATGGAATCTTATCCTATATTATTCACCATTGAGTCGTTAAAGAGTAACTACCTGTTTTTAAGTGTTTCTTTGCACAAAATGAGCAAGATCTTAATACGGTTTAAAGACCAGATAGTTTGACAATGGTCGTTCTGAAGTTACCAATTAATTTTATTGAAATTTATTGATGCCATTTGAACAAGTTGAAGATTTCATCTAAGTGAATTCCTAACTAGCGTAATTAAATCTATTATCAGTGAAACCTAACTTTGAAGAATACACTTTATACGTCAAACAGGTAACCAATATCAATTCGGATTCTAACCAAAATAAACCATACAGTCTTTTTAATAGTACATGAGAATGCCTCAACTAAAAACAGTACATCTAATTACCTTGGCAAACGTAAGATGATGGTGTCTCACCCGGATGAACACGAGCAGTCACAAATACCACACGTTTTTTATTAGCCGTTTCCTTGAGATTACTAGGATGAGTAATTGTTATAAGATCTAGACGTCTTTGTTGCTTGTAAAGTGGAAAAAAAGTTGCGGATATTAACATAAGGAGTTAAAATCATATTTTATGGTATATATATAATTAGTAAATATTCCTGACTTAAACACAAGCGACTCTGCTGGAGTTCGATTAGTTGCATTGTATTGATAACAAATGACAACTTACTCGATCAACTATATATAAAATTGAATCTCATAAGTGGCAATTTAGCCAGGTGAAAAATACTAGGTTTGTTTGTGAAGCTTTAAATACAGATAATTAATCAGTAATTGGGGTTGTGAGCTGATAATGACCAGTTTACAGTATACATGTCACCAAAGGACTCCACCATAATTGAAACTTATTTTGCTACTTTTAGTCTAATACTAATTAAAATAGAAAGTGCTGTATGGAACAAATCGATCTTTTACACCAGCCTAGGGTGTTATAAAAAAGTGTTACATTGTATTGTGATAACCAGCCAAAAGCTAGTCAGTTGCATTATTCTGTGTCATTATAGTACGACGCGTTTAGTTCCTCGCTAATGAAAGATTATGAATGAATGAACAGCACATAAAGATAAATGGTGTTGTAGAGATATGTAGGGCAGTACATCAATCTCATAATGATAAAGGTGGTAAAAAACAATTGACAAAGAGTTCTGTTTTTCTTATCTTTAAAGCTAATCTAACTATTTACTTATAATGTGAAAGACTACAAGACAGTGACCACTAGCCTTGATCTTGATTCCAATAATTTCTTCGCAAGGTTACTGAAAAGCAAATAAAGTTTCAACAAGGAGATGCTGGATATGAGAAATATAAAAGCGAAAAGATGACAAATAAATAGATTAGGATGAAGAAATTAATTTTTTATTCTAATCGCAAAATATAATAAAATATCACGCGGAGCATTATAAGCAATTTTAAAGAATCACTTGGAAAAGCACATAAAGTTCGCTCTTTCATCGTATGGATTAACTTTCCCATTTGATCTTAACGTGCGAACTCTCAATATTTATACTATTGGATAACAGCTTAATGCACAATGCTCTATTCGGCATTTCGCATAAATTGCATTTGTTTGACGTTTGAATTTACGGTATTTTCAAATAACTGTTGGGTTCAGAAAAAAAGCTTGCCTCTCATCATAATGAAAAATAATGACTTGTTGAGAGAACTGATACCTGATGAACAAAAGTGGGTCTTAGTGTTTGGTCAATCTATATGAGGATAACATACTGAAAATAAAGCAACTAGTGTGATGTTGAGACAGTTAATATTCCTGATATTTTAATTTGAAACAAAATCTCTCCCTAAATTTATAGCTGGTATAAAAGCATCCATGGTGATTTCATACTAAATGTGCATTATACAAGTATGATTTTAATTAATATGGAAGCCTAATATATATTGGATTTCACTAAAAAGCCCGTTCGAAGTGTTGGATATTTAAGGTTTTTCAATTTTATTCGGAATGAAAATTGTCTCATTTAACCAACTACTTATGATAAGACGTAATTGTTTCATTTAAATGGATAACTCACACTTTGGTAACCAAAAATTACTTGTTTTCCTTTATGAGTTTACTATGAATGTAGAATTTTCTACTTAACAGATTTCTAGGAGAAATGGGTAGTGATGTAAACAGTATTTATTTCTTTATAGACTTTCTTTTTCAATAACAATCAAATTAGCAGACAAACATTCATCAGGAAAACACGATATTTAGGCTGAGTCAGAAGTGTATAAAGTACTACCATTAGAATGACCAACAGTAAGCGCTTACAGGTTTTAGTGTGTAAGACACCTTTCTTTCAGTAAAATGTTCAACACAGGACTTTTAGGAAAATTTTACTCTAGAATATCATGTTTTGAATTGTCGCTGAGAAGCAAAATAGCCAAATCAAAGCATTGACACGATTACCAAGGTGTGAGTATTTGATTTACATGGAAGAATTAAGTGGAAATATCACTTCGTCGTTATTCGGGAGAGATTTAATAGTATTTTATTATTCTTACTACTTCACATAAACTACTGTGTGATTGCAATTCTATTTACGGAAAACGACTTAGTTGTACTGTAGCTTAATGGTATAACCATTATCAAACAGACCTATTTCATTAACGACGTACAAGTAGAATCACGGTTTCATCTTTAGTCGAAAGTTGCCCTTCTAAAATCTACCTCTTATTACTCAAGAATACCAAAATTTTTCACATCGTCATATCGAAACACATGAATGCAACTAACAGGGAAATAAGATGTAGTGGTAACCAAGCAACAAAAACTCTGAATCTAGTATTATCTCTGAAAAATTACTCATTAAAATAACAACACATATTAAAGACTCTAAAGACAGTATGGTAAATGGGTGGTAAGACAGTAAGGTTGCATCAGGTTTTCTATGTTCATACGTAGCAAATCTTAAGGAAAAAATATATGTGACGGGCCAGTTTGCGGAAATTCAGCAAAACATACTGCGAGTTAGTTTAGAACTAGTTGGTTTTATCGCGTAAAAAAATAAGTGTACATACTATTGTCAGGCCCAAAAGTTCTCTCTTGAAATGGGTATACTGTTTAGTTTCTAGTATTCCTAAGTACGTCTGTAGTCTGCTATAAGTATACGGATAACAGTACGCGAATTGATAGACATCCTCCTCACAATCAAAAGAAAATGCGAAAGACATAACGTATTTTTTCTTTTGTTCAGGTGATTTGTAGTAGAAAACACATTTTTGTGGAATGCGAGACCTGAGTTAGGTATATAATGGAATAAAAATACCTACCAGGAAGGACGGCTAGATGATTTAACAACTGGGGACATACCTTCTCGATACAAAGACTTTGTCTTACTAAAATTCACAATATTAAAAATTACTCTCTGGTTATTATTGAGAGACTGTAAATATTACCTGTTCATATTTAGTGTTTTCTACTGTGAAATTAAACCATACTCTGAATCGTGCATTACATGTATCCGGACGTATAAATAGGTTATACTCATACTCACTGACGTACACAACCTTTCCAAGATTTCCTTAGTGTTAATTAGGGAAGGTAAATAAAGTACCGCTTTCAAAACATGCATCGAATATTAGATGACCTTTTTGTAATTTTCCAGTGTATCCAGAAGATATAGCTAACGATTTACTCACATTCCCTACAACACTGTCGCTGATTCCATCAGAATCACTTCCTGCAGATTCATTTTGGTCTACAAAAGTACCTCTAAATAAATCTTTGTAAAAGATGTCTTTCTTGTCGTCATCTAACATAATAGTTACATTAACGACGAAAACATAAAATAGAAAAGACAAACAATTTTCGGATCCAATCTTCAAAACCCAATATTTAGTGTTCGTGTTCGATCAGAATAACAAGATGACAAGAGTAGAAAAAAGGGAGGCAAAACATTTCCAAGTAATGAATTTGCAGAGTAAAACCTAAATGGTACTGATGACAAATCAACTAGACTTTGAATGTGAGTAAACAATTATTGGTGTTCCTCAAAACACAGCGTATGATGAATGTAGCAATATTAGGTATCTTTTGACAAGCTAGTGTAAGTCAGATGATTTATCTACCTTTTCTTAATAGTTTTACGGTACGGTTCTTCGTTTCTGATGACGTTCAAAGAAGGTAATCTAGCTACTTGTCAGAATTGATCAAAGTGAATTCGATTGTTAGCGATGGGTTAATTTCTCCTGAGCACAAGCAACTTGGCCTGTCTCAATACAGTGGGTCTTCTGGGACTCCTTATCATTACATAACTGACAGGACCTGGTTGGTAAAAGCATAAAAGCTGCAAAACGAGAATGAAAAGGAGAGAAACAAATTAGTTGAATAAACGAGTGAGTAGACAAAATGTAAAAGCGTACAGATAGACAAAGGAGACACAGAGCGAAGTGAGTTGTATGGACTGATGATAGTAACAAACGTAATATGTAGTGAGAATGACAGATAACTTTTTGGACGTGTCTACATTGACGGCACATTTCACACTAGTAACTAAGCTCTCTGAAGTTATCGAATGAAGACCGCTCCATGAGTAAACAATCAGAAGGGAGTGACTACAGAACATGGGTTTTTTTATGTCGCACGGAGTTTGATCTTCCTGACGTATGATTTGAATGAATAGGAATTTAATTTGTTCTCCGTCTTCCGAAGTCCATGTGAAGACTTTTGCTTTTTGTGGGTTTCCAGGTTCTGACATTGTCAGTGTAGATAAAAACAGGCGATCTGATTTCATCCATATGAGTGAAAAGCACGGGTAGTAAAAATCTCGAGATGGCCTTAATAACGAAGCAAAGGTACGACGTAGTCATGGTAAATAGCTACCATGCAAGCTATGTCGTGAAACGTTAGTGAATTAGCATACACAATCTTTAAAGAGTTGAGTGAAGAACGGGTTCGAAAAGTAAAAATTAGATCACCATTTGAAATAAAGTTGTGCATGAAGTGAAGAGCGAACTTCACACAAAGTGCAAGGATCTAATGCTCGTATCTTTTTGGATCCTGTTATAGATGACCTCAGCAAAAGAGAGCCTGAGAACATCAATATTCCTCGTCGAATTGGCAACAAATATATGAAACTGAAAAGCCTCTAAACAGTCAAAGTTTGTAGTGAAACGATTTCCGAACCATTTTTGTTTGTAAAAGACACCACTTCAGAGAACTAAAGGCTTGTTATGCAAACGCTCGCAGACTACTAGCTTAGAAATATGGGGTGCACAGGAACATGCCTTACGTCAGTAACAAGTGGATTTGAAGTTCAGCCGACAGTTTTCGGACACTGTAGGACTGACATACTGAGCCATAGAGACAGTGGCTTCATTATGTACCTAATATACATATAACCATCTTAGCCTCTTGAACAGTGATGCATAACTCAGGAACGTGAAAATAAGTGCTGTGTTGACCAAATTATGAAGAACGAAATATCGAACTAGTTGCGGTGTGCCATGGCCTTGAGTGTATGGCGGATAAATTCCTCCTAAATCAACTTCAATAATGCCCAGATAGGGACAGAACTCTATTGGTAGATAACTTCAGTGTACTGACTATGAACTGTATCGACTGAGATGTGAGTTCTCTGTAAGGCGTCTATTGGTTTTACGCATTCAGAAACCATAATCTTATTAGCTTTATTTCACCACTTCGTAGATTTATCAGATACTAAGAACGGCACTACCTTCGTCCATGACTAAATTAAGTACTTTACATCAATAAGGAGATAAGAGCCTTAAGGTCATCACACTCAAGCTCATTGTTGCCATAGTTAACCAAATAAACTCGCTGGGTCTTTCCAAAGTGCGGAGGGAAGGCATGAAACTAATCAGCCTGCAGGCTTCTCTGGTGACTAAGAATCATTAGTTGAAGCCTCACAGAGGTGAAGCAGTCAAAACTGGACGGCTAAGGATCAAAGGACATCCTGCCATCAAAATAAAAATACCTTCACGAAAGTTCGCTGTCATTTAACACAAGCGCCATATTCCTGCTTTTTCACACATAGTAATAATTTGGTTTCTCATGTTTCCCATGTTTGTTTGGTGAATATTTAAGCCGAATGAAAAGATTTTTTGTCAGCTTTATCGTCGACGAGGGAATGCAGGGACGAACATTACAGCTGGTGGGCCTTTATTTCGAACAACAGATTTATATGTATCAAAATTTTCATATTAGCAGAGGAGGAAGAAGTCCTCAAACAACGGTTGATCCAAACTTTACTGTGATACGCCCAACAATATTCGCAAGTATGAAATCTATGGTGACAATTGTCTATTTCCAACTTGTCAGGTACACTCCCCTTCTTGAAGCGTAATCACCAATTTGCAACATGGGTTTACGAATGAGATACTACCCAAGCAGGGTTACGAAATGAGCGAAAACCATGAAAATACATGACAATATTCGTGAGTATATATCACCTAGCTAATAAATAGGTTTGCGTGTTGTCACGAATCGGAAACAGGATTCCTACTGACAGAAGAGAAACTCTGGATGTGGAGAAAGAAAAACAGGAGTAGTCCAAGTAGCGGCAGGAATGGGAGAATGATAGGGTATGCAAAAACCATTTAAAGAAGATATGTAAATGGTACATTGAATGCGTTGTTCTCACATTTTTCGAGTGAAGTATGCGATTTTGCGTGATATAATATTTAGGCTTACTCAACCTTAGTCTACGACTATCACACTGTGGGTTCAAAGATGTTATTATCTGATTAGAAATGGAACTCCATACAAACTATACCCCTGGAGAGCGCACATATAACACTAGCATTACAGTTGCATCTTTCAGTCGTCGTGCTGAAAAGAGAGGGAAAAAATCGGAGCATCATAGCTATCAACAACAGATGATAGACAAACATAGTTATTTGCAATGAAACAAATTATTTTCTGGCACTAAAATAAAAATAACATTGTGAAAACAACAGATGAACCAAAGGAACTAGATTCAGTATATGGTGAACTATAACGGTGAAATATGTCTCAACTGATGGAAAAAAGGCGGAACTTTATGGTGGGATAAACGTTTATTGATTTTGGAGAATTAACAGGAACGTTAAGTGCTTAGATTCTTAAATAACTTCACCACGAAGATCTTTTTAATCAATTATTCTGGTTTTATTGTTATTGTGTGCTAGTCATTTAGTTTGCGCCTAATCTTTTGAAATCGCATGTAATAGGTGGAATGAATAAAATTGGGAAACCAATAAATAATAGAAAACATGGGCTTAAGAAGCATAAAACACAGGAGAAAATTTAATGGTTTCCCTATCACCAACCATAAAAAGCCCAAAAATAAACAAGATGTCCTACTTCTCACACACAGGTTGAATTAAATCGTAGCCCTCACTATCAATTTTTGACAGTCAGTAAGTATACCCTCCTCGTTCTAGATGCTGTGCTCACTTAAAGTGGTGTATTCTGCACCGAAACGCAAACCTCATTCTTCACATGCACCAGATACAAGCACATCGAGCAGTTAAAGCTAGTAGGTTATAGATAGAACACCGAAGCAATACCGCCTAATAGCGTGGGATAGAGTAGGAGTTTCCAAACAAAATAGTCTAACAGGGACAAACTAGTACGTAGAAGAGTAAGAATATACAATATTTCCTGTGAACCCAGTTATATTACTAGATTGGTTGTCCTAATCAATCATTGTCAATTGAGCATAGTGTGATTGCTTGGTTTAAAGGGCATTTAGACCAAGTCAAGTCACTAATAATTACCTCTACATATTCGCCTCATAGTCCACTTTGATTGGCCTGACCTTATCAATCTTCCAGCTTCCGGCTATTGACTTTACAAGGTTGAACCATATTCATCTTGGAAGGCCAATTAGCCAGTATTCGGCTTTATACTAATTACTCTGCAAAGTCCAGTAATTTACTAAAACGAGGTGCCTACTGAAATTCGTGGGCAAAGTATTCGCTACGTGGATAAAGTCTAAATATAATGAAGTAGAACATAATGAACCTAACCGAGTAGCTTTATTACGATGATAAGATATGAGATGTTAAGTGTCTAGTGCTCCAAAGATATGTGTACGGTTAACTTATTGATTCCCCAGACTGGAAATCAACTGGTTTTCTTCCGGGACATACTAACACACAAAGTTACTCACTTTGTGTATCATGCATGCACACCTTATCCTAGTAATTTATGTTCCTCATATTGGTTGCTATGTACAAGTATGTGAGTGAATGCTTTCAATAAAGAAGATGACGAATAAAGATGAAGGAGATCCCAATGTGTCATATTGTTTCCAGCAAATTAAGTGGATACATATAATTGTGTCGCTCTGTTAAGACGAGGATTATTCACAGTATCTAGAATATACGCTTTGTGAATTTCGTCAAGTACACTGACCATGTCCATATACTATCACTTGACACTCTCTACTTGAAATCTGTATGTATTCGTAGCTACTTTTTGCCATGGTCATATATGAGTTCTGATAAGTCTTGCTAATTAAATGCTAAACTCGGTCCCTAAACTTTTCTCGTAACCTCCGAGCCAAAACTGTACAGCAACTTCAACGCGAGAGAAAAGACGCAAAACATGCAAGAAGTACTTTACTCCAAAAGTTCATTCATGCACAGAAGATATAGGGTTTTTGTAGTATTTCAGAAATCCTTGGGCTTTCGCGAAAATTCTGGAATGCTACTAAACACAGTAGCAGTATATTAATGAGCCAATCAGATACTCCACATGTGGCTTTTCACTTTCCTGATGTTTCTGGCAAAACTTCTAGTGGATGCTGATTGGATAAAATCTTATTTGTGTCTCCTGAGCATTTCTTGTCTTTTATGAGAAGTTTTCTGGATCACCCCGACAAGTTCTTGCATCTACACAGGACCCTTCAATAGATTTGTATCTCCTCCCTTATGCACGATGATCTTGTAGAGTCCTCTAATAAGCTAACTGATTCCAGTTTGTACTAATCGTGATAGATCCTGTAGTCTTATGGTGTTATGTGAAGTAAAAGTAAACCATTGAATCATTCGTAAATTAAATAGTCGGCGCCACGTTGCAATAAACGCTCATTTACATTTATTTTTGGAGTTATTGACCCACCTTTCCAACTCTATTTCTTAAGTCAGCATGAGCCTTAGAATAACCCTTAGTAACGTGGTTCAGACTCGTCGATTCGGTCGATAATGCTCTATATAACTATATCTTAAGATTGTCGATGAATCTTGTTGTCTTTGAGGTAAATACATCGCACCGATTGTGCACTAGCTTACATTTTATTTTGACGTGCCTTCTTTAGAATGGTTCTGTAAAACCAGTTCAAATGTAGTTACAAAGAAACCCGAACCGGTTTGCTTATGTGCTTTTTCAGTTACCATAAGGGCGGACGGTGACGTTTTATTTGCAAGCAAGACACATCCGAAATAAAAGGAAAGTAAGGAACGAACAGTATAAAGTAAAATGAGTAAAATAGGTTCCTTTTCTGTGTGAGAAATGGAGACATCGAGTAAATACCCTAAATCGCTGCTGGCGTGACTCGGTGAAACTCGAAAATAAAAGACTGCATACATAATCTTTCAGAAGTCAATAGAGTTAGAAGAATCGGCCGAATACACAGGATTAGTGTTTATTCAACAGGTCTTGATCACCTACACACAGTGGTGTTTTTTCGGGATCAAGGTTCATAACAGAAATTTGAAAAGCACTGCCTTGATCACGAAATCGCTGAACAACTACACACCGAGAAAGAGATATTAATGCAGATGAATACGAGCTTGTGATGGCTAAATAATGCGTTATAAAATCGACCTCGTTGTTACCCGAAATTTATACAGTAAACTGGGGTTAATGGAACGACTACATCATTGGGTACCGGGTTTAAGAAGGACGTTGAACTCACGATCTTAAGTCCAGCAGCATTATATGTATTGCAAATCGAACTTAGAGTAGTCCATCACCGTAATAAGACTTGATAGTGGAACAAGAGTTTGGGCAGTCTGAGTTTAGGAAGATGCAATTAAATTTTTGCTTACAAGCAGAGAAACATTGCATAGTATCAACTGGTAGGAGTGATACAAACGTAATGAAAATAAAAGAAATCTGAAAAGTCGATTCGCATGGGATCTTGAAAAGCAAGGTTTCGTGTATTTTTAATTAGAAACTCTGGAACATAAGGGAAAATGCCTTGGATATGCCAAGAAATAAACTATGGTAACAATGATAAATATAAACATGAGCGAACTCAGGATATTTAGCATATATTTATCATATATTCTTCCTTATAGCCATTATCGTATTCTCTGTCTGACCTCTCTGTCCAAATTTCTAAATAACTGGGGAGTTCAGTTATTTGATCTGGTTATATGAAGTTATTTTCGAGTCACTTCATTATAAATACATTGCCTGGTAGTAATATCTCAGTCAGTATCAAAGGAATATTTGGTTGAGGCTGTGAGATATAATAAAACCTTAGTCACAGTGTACATGGAATGGAAAATGGAGTTAGTAATACACTGAGTAGGACGGAACCAGACACCACCGACAACCAAGTACCTCCCGGAAAGAAATATAGGGAAAAAAACTAGGAGCAGCGACGATGTATCTGAATGCAGGTAGAATCAGCGTTAGGTAAGACTCCCAGGTCAAATGGTCAGAGAAAAAAATTTTCGAGATAGGCCGTGTAGTGATCTCGTGTTGATGTTTGTAGTGGATAGCGTGTCGTCAGATGGCACTTTGCGTACTTGGGGTGGATTTAGAGTAGCATAAGTGAATAGGGCTGGAAAAAAGAACAAAAGTGATGGTGAGTTGACAACCTAAAAAGCTCACTCAATGCATTTAAATATGATAAACAAAGCAACAGCCAGTGATCAGAAGAAACACAAGCATCTGATCAAGAAAATCCCGAAATCTAAACGAGAGTCAGACAGTTTAACTAGCTACAACTTTTCACCTAGTGCCTTCAAATAGTTGATGTCCATTAAAAATAACAAGAACAACTCCACTGCAGAATTCATTGGACAGGTGAAGTAGAGAGTCAAATGCACCTATCAAGTTTCTTATTTCTCGAAAGTTTTCCTCTTAACTTTAAGTGAAACACCGATAAATAGTTTCTATCTACCGTAACTTATAGGATTGCTCACGAAAAGGAAAAATCACAATACACAGTACTACCAAAAATACACAGTAATTATTTGACCAAAAAAATAGATACCATTACTTTGTAAACGTTTGTTTAAGGAGTAAAAACTAAGTGTATTAAATTGGATTTCAGAGTAAAACAATGTGCTGTAAAATAAATCTAGACGTCTGAAAAGGTAATAAATGAGTTGTTCAATGACGAACCATTCTTCATCGATTACACATTAGGGATCAATCAGCTGCTGTTGTTTAAGTGGCTACTTGACTCCCACCATTTTGATTGGCGTTTTGGTTTGGAGTAATGGCTAGGACGAAACAAACTGCAAGGAAATCAACTGGTGGCAAAGCACCAAGGAAACAACTTGCAACCAAAGCTGCACGCAAGTCTGCACCATCAACTGGTGGTGTAAAGAAGCCTCACCGTTATCGTCCAGGGACTGTTGCACTGCGAGAAATCCGCCGTTATCAAAAGTCTACTGAGTTACTGATACGAAAGTTGCCCTTCCAAAGATTAGTGCGCGAGATCGCTCAAGATTTTAAGACGGACTTACGTTTTCAAAGCGCTGCAGTTGGTGCTCTTCAAGAGGCAAGCGAGGCATATCTAGTTGGTCTGTTCGAAGATACAAACCTTTGTGCGATTCATGCTAAAAGGGTTACAATTATGCCAAAGGATATCCAATTGGCTCGCCGTATCCGAGGAGAAAGAGCTTAAAATTTCGTTTTAATAAATGTTAAATTACATAACCTCTTGTTCGTTTTACACTCTAGGACGGGATCAAGTTGTCTTTTGTTAAGCATTAGATTTCTGCATCTCGTAATGGTCCGAATACTTGACAGGAGTAAGAGCGCACCAACAAAGTCTGATGTTATAGTGTGTCTGACTCCGCCTTATTTGCGTTCTGGGACGTGAAGGGAATTCTGGGAGCTACACTTGTATTGATGGTCATTCGTAAGTACAAAGCAGCTGTCATCAATTTGTGAAGACAACTAACCAGTGCTTATGTGCATGAAGTCCGTCTACGTAGTGAGCAGCATTAACTGTCCCACGGCATTTAATACATGGCGGGCGTACGTTTATGTCTATGTAGTCCCAGTATATGCAAAGGGTAGTAATCCATGTAGATCGTTGTGTTGTGTAGTCACTGTCACGGCCGGGTGTCGTATGCTAGACGCCACTGTGAGAGTGTAGTCATCACGTTCTGTTGCCCCACACGATTTTGTGGCTTGATTGTCAGAAGTGGTTGGGGAGGGGCTAGTAGGGTTTTTCTTTGTTCGCCCAATCAGTGTCGTTCTCACTTATTGTTGGTTTGAAACCGAATGCATAACTCAGTCAATGGTAGCCGGGAGTTTCATGTCTTTAAATGATTCATCTCCGGGCTACCGAAAATGAGACGGGTGATCGTAGGTACGTCATACTAAATCTTGTGTAACAAGGCGGGTCTGTCTGGTAGGCGATCGCGATTCCACTTGGTTTCGTTCAATGCAATCCAGTTCATTGCATCGTCATGGATAGTTTGTTGTGTGCGGAGTAGGTGGTAATTATCGCAATCGCTTTTGTAATGATATATAATTTAGCATAAACTTAGGCAGCGATAAAACTTTTCCTTGATCTCCTAAGTTACATGCCAAAATGTTATTAATACGTCATGCTGAGTGACGTTTAACGGTGACACTCGTATGTGCAAGATTAATTTTTCGTGGATTGTTACACTACATACTTCCTAGATTTGTATATTTGGTTATTCATAAAATTGTGGGATATACAGCACTATAGGACCAACATTTTTGTTTGTGACATACTTGTTGACACGTCCTTTGTTTCTGAGAACAAACTAGTATTTAAATGGGACTCAATTGGAGTGCGCCGAACCTCTTTTCGATATTATTGAAACGAAATTAGATGCCACTCTCTCTAGTGAGTAGTTCCCTTGATATTTTGCCGAAAAATCACAAAAGCAAATAATTGCGTACACCATTTTCATAGCAACTCCTTTGGAAATTTTTCGGTAAGATGCTCGTCGCATGGTATTCAGGTGTCATAACACAAACGATAGAAAACAAAATAGACATATCAGAGGGAAACAAGTGTCATGTAATGTGGTGAACTAGCAGAGGTAGGAACTGGACAATGTGGTACACAAATGATGTAGTTACAATCTGAAGCTATAATTGGTTGCTTTATACTTACTCAGTGGTTGTTAACGGGTTACAGAGATGAATACGTAAAGAAATAGTACAACTAGGTACCAATTCATATATCCCATATCATTGTCTATCTCAGGTGAGGTTACATACAATGATGAGCACTAAGGTATATAAAGATCGACTAAAATCTAGTCACGACCAAAGGATGCTTAAGTACATGTACTAGTCAATATCACGAAATTATAAGCAGCATTAATATATACCTACTGGCGGTTAGAATACATACTACCGACTGTAAATTAGCACTCTCATCCCAGATAACTAAAATCTAAATGAAATCAACGATTCGGCATTCAGTCACATGCGTAGTACTTAGCTAAGTAAAACTGTGCCTTCGAAGGCGACTCTGGATCATACGAACACCATGACCTGAACATTTAGGCAACGAGTAATTTGAGATGCGAATCTAAGGTGTAACTAGTGAGCCGAGATGTATAATTTTGCGTCTAGATATTGATGATATACTTACATGAAGAGATGAGCTGGTCATTCTAGAATAAACAAGGTCAAGCCTCTTTGGTGAAAAGAAGAAAGCTCAAGCAACGGTATAGTTATGTGGAGAATCACTATCACGATTATGCAATCAATAGTGCATAAAATTCCTAGATGTACCTTAATCGCCATTTACATTTTTTAAGCGAATGAAGTTGAATAAGCCCACTTGATAAGTAAACATTCTGTAAATATGTTCCCGAGTCCCCAATTAACAGAACTAAAGTGACTTATGTCTAACTATGATAAGCAAATGAAAGCATTACGATTTGATCCATTAAGCTTATTAATCGTATAAATATATAGTATTCGACACAATCGTTAGTGACCTTTGACAAGAACTAAGGGTTACTTTTAAAAGCATTACAAATACACTGTACTCTCCACTAACTACAAAACTCATACGATCGTAAACATCATAATATCAATGGCAAACATGATATGAAATTAGTTGCATATAGTGAGAAATGTTAGTTACGATGGGTGACTGGTCACTTGTAATCACACTGACGTCGAAATTTCGGGAACTGGGAAAACTTATAACTTCCACTTGACGAGCGAGCTAGACTTACAGTTGTTATATATATAAAAGATAAAAAAACATCCACAACTAGCTTCATGAAGCTGCAAAACCTGACTAGTTGTTTTGTACAGAGAAATGGATTTAGTTAAGCAATTAGTGAGACATATATGGGTCAAAAAACGTTATCTTGTTGCTTATCATAAAAAAATCAAAGCACAACAAAAAGACGTAAATCAAACAGCTGGCCTTGTGAATACAAAACTATTAAAGTCTAGATGGAAAACCAGAAAATCGCACAATCCGTAGATGATCCATCTTAAGTTGGTGGATAGCTGCAAAAAGCAATAACTGAAAACAAGATTTTCACCATATAAGAGAAAAGTATAACTTTCATATGCATTGCATAAATACATTGAATGCCTTGACTAAGTTTATGATTAATTCGGGACACGAAAAAAACAAACTGTCTACTCGTATAAAAATATTGCAACCGTAGTTATCCAACAATACAGATTAAACTTCACAACAGATTTAGTATTTAAAAGCCAGACAAGTATAGATACATAAAGACCGCTGAGGGAAAAACCAATACAGGGGTCTCGATAGAGAGAATTTAGGACAGTTTCAGTGTACCAAAATGAGGATCTAAGAAGGAAAGTTATAAATTTAGAAATATCATCCACTTGTCTATCATTAGCAAATCTGGCAAACAAACGGACGAAAATGAATCAGAAAGTGGAATTTTCTGGTGGCTGAGCAAGTCTTGAATTTTCAGATGCAGACATTTTCTTGCGGACATCCAGTAGCACATGACGTATGCAATATCCACGAGTCCAGTTAGCCAGAGTAGCGAACACTCGAGGGTCAACCTAAAAGATGGATACAAATATAGAAGTATATTACGGTTTTATAAGACTTATAATTAAAAGACAACTATCACATATGAAGCTAGTTGTTGTGTGTTTTCGATTTTGTGTCTATCCAACATATCGATAGACCGCATATTTGTTAAAACTATAAGGGCTGTACACAATTTAACAAGTTGTATGTGGGATGATTTTTAGTAACGACCAAACAGGAAAAAATTGCTAAGATAAGACTTACCACGTTAACGCCAAAGGTTGCTCTGACTGTAATACATTAAATGTAACTCGGCAAAATACTGGTATGTCTACTTATTATGACGTGTGGAGCGCGGAAAAACTACTTTCTAATGTATAAAGGCTCAATGTACGGTAGAGGGTAAAACCGTAAACGAAGATTTATTCACCTATCAACAATATATTCATTATTTATTTAAGCATATAAATGTTGATACAAGAGGGCACCAGATATGTATGCGCCACACAAAACAATAAGAATGGGAAGAGAAAAAGAGGTAAGGTGCATGTAAGAAAAAAAAGAACGATAACAACCACAGATTAGTGTATGTTAGTGTAATAATAAGAATAATAATGGGGGAAACAGAAATGTACAACCAGAAGAACTCTTTCAGTTAAGCAAGTTATAACCACTTCTTATGAAGAAAGTAAAAGAAGGTTACAGCAGGATCGCCACTGGCTTCTATTCTGAGCCTTATCGGATAACGTCTCTAGCCACTGTGTTGCATCATCTCTCGGACCCCAGACAGCGAGTCGGGAAAGACCAACAGAAGCCAGACCTTTGTAGCTTTTTTCATACCACGACACCATGTCATACACTGACCACCTCTCCAATTTTCCCAACCAGTCCCAGCGTCGGCAAATAATGCACGACGAGGAATTCTCTGGGACGACATTCGTAGGACATGTCCAAGCCACCGAAGTCGATGTTTTAAGATGGTGACACCAATTGGATTATCGTCTCTGCGCCCGAACTTCTGCATTACTAGCATGGTTTTGCAATTGGATGTCAGCAATCCTTAAGGGACAACGATGATCAAACACAGAGAGTCGTCTAACATCATCAACTCGAAGAGGCCAGCTTTCACAAGCATAGAGCAAAACTGCTCTCACGACGCGCTGTAGATCCGACCTTTTACAGCCAGACTAACATCACGAAGGCGCCAAAGATGGCCGAGATTGGCATAAGCCGCTCTGGCTTTTACTATATGTGAATTCATCTCATCACTCACGCCACCACCAGAACTTATGCAGCTGCCTAGATACACGAACCTCTGAACTACTTCTATCTGCTCACCACCCAGGGTGAGTACAGGATTAGAATTCTGCCAGTGTTGTAGAAGTACTTTGCACTTCGAAGATGCAAGGCACATGCCGTACCTGCGGACACTGATTGCCAACTGATTAAGTGCGGATTGCATGCCTTGGGCATTATCGCACAGTAAGACAATATCACCCGGCAAAGTTGAAGAGGAATGGTAAGTTTGGGCAACCCTGACTAACCCACTTCCAGAATGTCACAATGGAGAAAGATCGTTGTATGCCCTCACTCTGCCTTAGGTGTTTGTAAACAAGGCCTTTAAGATGCTAATAAACTTCTCAGGCACTCCCTTCTTCAATAGACAATCCCAGAGAACAGTCCTGTCCAACGAATCGTAGGCAGCCCTGATATCAAGAAACACTACGATTGTTGGCCTGTGATAGGGATGATGTTGTTCTAACATTTGGCGGAGGGTGAATATATGATCAATACATTCTTGACCAGAACGTAAACCAGCCTGCTCCTCATAAGTCAATCTTTCTCGGGTTTTAAACAATCTACGAAGTATGACAGAAGTCAATAATTTGGACGCAATAGGAAGTAGACTTATCCCCCGATAGTTATTACAGGAACGACGTGAACTCTTTTTAAAGATAGGGACAACTATCGACTTATTCCATGACATTGGAACACTCTCTAGCTCCCAGACCTTTGTAAACAACTCAGTCAGTTCCTTAATCAGAAAGTCACCACCATCTTTAAAAAGAGCCGGAGGTAAGTCATCTGGGCTCGGTGATTTGTAGCGTTTCAAGAGTTGGAGTTCCTTGAGGATTTCCGCCTCATTTGGTGGAGCAGTCGTCACCGGCCATGGAGGACGGGACAACCTGATCGATGTTGCCGGAGCAGTAGGCCGGTTAAACTGCCCTTCAAAGAATTCCGCCCATCGTCCAAGACGTCGACAGATGTTAGTGATTGGCATCCCGTCATCTTCACAGATTGTTTCGCTCACAGCAGACTTCTTGCTACCAGTGGCTCAGATGAGTTGGAAGAGTTTCCGGCAGTTACCAGATGCAGTCGCTGCTTCAAGCTCATTAGCACGCTTCGACCACCAGGCTTCTCGGTGCTTACACAAGCTTTCCCCAATTTAACTGTGTAACAGTCGTTGTTTGTGGTCAAACCCACGGTCACCCAGAGTAGACCGACGGACTTCGATCAGTTGTAAGGAGCCAGAAGAAACCCAGTGCTTATAAGCAGGACGTTTCGTGAGGCCGCAAGCGACTTTACTCGCCATTTTCATGGTGTCATGCAGTTGCAACCAATGCTCATCTATACTTTTCGGTGGGATGGTAGCTAGCTCGGTTCGATACTTATTTGCAACAGAAGTTGCAACCAATTTACTGACATCAATCCGTTGGCCACTGAAAAGTAAGGTTAGATTGGCGCAGACCAGGGCATGATCAGATTCCAGATAGGTACTCCAAAAGGAGCGGTAGTCTTGTACATAACCACACCAGCGGTAGCTAATCGCGATGTGATCAATCTGAGCACAGGCTTGAGATGCAGAGGGAGGACGCCAGGTGGCACATCGACAATGAGTGTGCCGGAAGTTAGTGTCAGCCAGAAACAAGTCCCCATCGGCTACCTAAACGACTCTCTTCTGTGCCCAGACGCCTGACCTGTGCATTCAAGTCTCCGGCTAGTACTACAATATCCGTTGAACGCACTTTCTGGAGAAGAACAGTTAACTGGTGGTAAAACTCATCCTTGATTGCATCCGGGCTGCAATCTGTCAGAATGTAGGCGGAGATGACAAAAAGACATAGTTTCTCACGCCGATTTCTTCTCACTTTGATTGAACTTTCTAATCTAACAGCACATAACCGACTGTTAATGGGGATCCAATCGATTAGTGCTGCCTCAGCTCTAGCGCTTAGTGCGATACCAACGCCAACAAGACCAGACGAAGATGCTACAGGGCCTCCGGATAAACGCACGTGAAACAAGCTTTTCGAAGCGACAGATGGAGAGCGAATTTGTAGTAATTCACTAGAATCTTGAATACGGGTCTCGGATAGACAACAAACGTCGATATTAAGACTTTCTAAAGATATAGCTAGCCCTACCTGTTGTTCGATCTGCATTAGTGTGCGAACGTTGAAGGAAGCCAGCTTGAACGGCGTACGTGGTTTCAGAAAGACTGGTTCAGTATTCGTAATCGCTGGAAGCATTCACTTTCGACCAGACAGTGACTGGAGATCGTTTAGATAGAACAGAGTTTCCAGAATGGGCGAGCTGCTGCATAAGTTGAAAAGTAAGGATACACAAATTGGGAATAAAAGGGAGTGGTAAATAATAATAATGTGAATTAGTATGTGAATAGTATTTTCAGTAGATATCATTTCATTTATTTAAGTGTGGGCTGTGATACTTCCCGACTAACCAGACCGAAGCAGGTAGTTTTCTTAGGGGGCCACACTTCGAATCTTAGACCTAAAGGTCTAATCCACAAGGCAGTGGAGCATCGTAAGGAGATGCAGTCCCATGGTACCCGGTGACCGACAATTGGTTCATACGCCATTTGTTCCCTCAGGATACTGGAACCCATGTGCATCATTGGTTCGGAATCAGGGTTTTCCAACTCCCCTAGGTGGGCTCGCCGTGTCCACCGGCCCGGTTAAAGTGCCGGACATTCGCTTTGTGTCCTCTTAATTTCGTAAACAACACCCCTACCACGAGAAGGTAGTGAGTAGGACTTTCCTGACAGAGGCTGTATACGCGTGGCCGTGTGAGAGCCTTTCAAGAGGGAAGGCGGCCCCTCCCCGCTCTCGGCCGTACCAGGGCAACCACAGATTCAGGAATTATGTCGAAATTGAATTAAAATAAATGTGGTTTACTTATCTGCTCAACAAGTAAATTTGAATGAGAGAAACTAGGCCGGAATTGATACAAATTAAGCAATGACTGAGTGCGTGAATACAATTAACAATGTCAATATTTTCAACTGGATTAACCAACAATATAATGGATTATTGAGTTGCACATTTGCTTTCCCAGACATCAACAAGAACTTGCCACATGGTTAGTAATTGTAGACTGTCACTGTGTTCCACAAGCATTTTTTCGATTTAAAGGTCAATCTTTGACGTAGAGGGATCGCAATAACTCAACCCACTTATTTGACTTTGGAAAAATCTATGTGGACGTTAAAACTTAGCCGAGAAATATAAAGTAGAGAGCATTACGATTCTAAGACATTAAAGGGAGATAAATAATGTGCTTCAGGACTATTACGACTTCCTGACTTCTTCGTGTGACTAACACTAATAGTCAATGATATTATTGACTGATGTAGCATCTTGTTCTGACTTCAGTTTTTTCGTAAAACTACTTCTACGGCAGTTAGCACAGTACACTGAAATATGTGCTAACTGTGTATGTTTAACGCAAGCCTACATTACTTCAGTCAACGAAGATTTATGAACTTATCAACAAATTTAACATCTTTACATGGCACTTTAAACCATATATTAGGATTAGTCACTTAGTGGGTCAAACACATACCAGTTATATTGCAAGGACGCTTGATACAGAATAAGACTTTTTCTGAACTTTAATTGCATGTTCCGTAGCTGCAAAGTAGCAAGACCAACTTTAAAAGACTTTCAATGGACAGCCAGACACACTAGTTATAGACCAATGGTCGTGAAGTTTGGTAAAATCCAAACGGATATTCTTTATTTATGCAATCTTTTCATTATTTACTAACACGAACCAAAACTAGTGAGTTTTCCAACTACTTTTGTGTTCATAATTTGTAATTGGGCTGCTTTAACAGAAAAAACCTTATTAGCTGCTGTTATTTTATACAGAATTATTAGCTCATTCGAAGGTCCGTTTCAACAATTCAATTTAGTTAGTTGATATCACCTGACAACACTGCAAAATTATATATCTTTTATCTACTAATATCTCATTCGTTAATTTGAAATAAAAGCGCTCACAACACATCCAAACCTCTCCTCCTTAATAACACATTATACACACTAATTTTAAGATGAAATGTGAATTAACTAGTATCAATAACTTGTTAATATATTATTTCCAATCCCTAGCTATGTTCAGGTTAGTATAATCTTTGACAGCAATATAAGAATTAATAAGCATTAACGACTAATGAGACAAAGATCATAAATTTAATGCTTATACATCTTAGGTCTTTTATTGGTAAGAAAATGGAGTAATTTTGGTGCTGCTGAATTCTCTGAGCTAAGTGACTTACTAGCAAAGTTTTCATTGTCGCTCTGGACAACATCATTAACGCTTACTTTATGTAGCAATGGGCTTCTTGGTTATTCCACAAGTCTTAGGTAAATTTGTCTTCATGACTGTGATTGGTTATTTTCGTAGCAATACTACGTGTCGTAATATCTCCATTATCTCTTAAAATGCGGAAGTACAGAAACTAAAGGTATTAGTTATTATGAACAGATGGGATAACTTTTTACAGCTCACATATTGTCACAGTCAGGGATTAGAGAAATAAGAAATTACTAAATACTCAAACATGTTTTTAAATCATGATTATTTTAATCTACGAATTTCGTAAAACAACCATTTATGATGACAGACAAAATACTATAAAGAATTTCGGTGATACAAACTTGTTGGCAATATCGACTGATAACGTTGTGTGGTAGTTTTGTAGGGTTTGACTACGAAGTTAACAAAAGCCAATGTTCAGTCAGCCAGTCGTAACGTAAAACCTGGTACGAATGTACATCAAGTCAAAGTTCTGTCGTATTAAATCCAATATTCTGAGGACAAAAATATATTATTAATAGCTGAATTAATAACGAAGATATGGGTGCGAGACAATAGGTTTTCAAAGAGCTATTACATTCGACTAGGAATATGCTTCAACACAGTAGATATTTTTTACTTGAAACGAAAACCAAACTTGATGGAAATGTGTATAAACTTACTTCACCAGTGTTCTCATTTACTCCATGCATACGTATTTTAGTGACGAACCTAAATGGAAATAAAATGACAGTGTATTTTCTGTCCATAATTCAATTTGTTTGGTAGAAGAAAAACAGCATAATGTACTACATGAGCATAAACTTAATTTGAATTACACCCAACAAGCATATATGTGTATTTTAGAGCAGCAATAAAAGCTGATGCATAGTTATAAAAATATTACCATAATAGCAATCAACGAATGTCAGCTTACCTAACCGTTGGAGGGATATCTGGATACTTTGGTCCACATTCGATCCGCAAATCATAAATACGATTTTCAAAAGGAGTTCGAGTAGGACCTAGAATCATCCCGTTCCATTTGGTGAGTGTTGCATCAGCCATATTTTCTAATCCCCAACTGATACTACCTTCCTGAGACCCCTTTTGTCCTTGCTCAAGTTCATCAAGAAGATAAAAATTTCGTGGAACACAAACTGTAAGTCCAAACAATAACACAAAAAGTCATTATATGTGAAAATTATCTTTGAAATAATCTCAGCGATTGAAATTTAAATAATTCCAACGTTTCGCCCAGCTAACTTTTCTGTACTTCTTCAGGGTAACAATAAAACCACGAAAATTATCAACAGAATTTACGCTCAGAATCTACAGTTTTGATTACATTTTCGAAACTTAGTTTACTTAATTATTTCATCCCATAATCTAACAAAAGAATTTGTAAACTCATTTTACTTACACTAAGCACACTTATGTTTTGATGTAGACTTGTTTTGTTTGGAACAGCAAGGTATGGGTTCACATAAAAAGAGATGGAGACATATTTAAAAAACGTGATGAACACCATGTATGTTTTATACATCACGACAAAAAAAGTTTAGTTTCTTTATACCAATAGACATACGAAGTGAATAAATATTTATACGGTTTTATATGATTATGATTTTGATTAAGTTGGGGTCAGAAGTAAACATTATAGTACTGTAAATATACACTGCTGAAGATAATCATTAAGACAGGATGCCATTATATGGGTAAAGAGGTTTAAATAAGTAAAAAAATTAGGAGCTTTACATCGACAATAAAACAATGTATAATTAGATAAGTAAACGAGGGACTAAGTCATAAACAAGGGCTCATTGGAAGGTATCGCGAGAAACTTACTGCTCACTAATGTTTACATGAAGTATTGATGTATATAGTCATTCCTTATGTTATTACCGAGAGATTAATTATGATTATTTTGTTTTTACACCACTGTTTACTTGCTTCTGATGCGCCACATTGATCCTACTGAAGCTCGCTAACCGTCTCAACTCTTCAGAAATAGGATTTAAAATCTAGCCACTAGTGACTATTGAGGAACCCGGGGCGATTTTTGTAGACCAGGCAAAAGACAAAAATGGTTCAGTTACACTCCTAATACCCTATTCCTCAGCAGTTATTCGTGATGAAGAGGTTGAACAAGGTGGTCTCCTGAGAAATAAATGCGAAGTTAATTAGCATACTACTGTTTCAGGGCTGATCAGGGTCAATTAAGTTGAGGAGAGAGTCCAAACAAAACACCACACGAGTTTATGAAAATAAACAACACTATGTCTTGTTATAAAATGCGACAAAACTCTACAGCCATACTCCAAGGAATGCCAGTCTTTGGAGTTAACGACTAATAATTGGATGCGAAAGAAGTGGATAAAATGTACTAACACCAAATGAATATCAAAAGAGTGCTTGATGAGAAAGTATGTTTATACAATACTCCACTTAATATTTTGTTTAAACCAATACACCAAACACATTTGATGGTATGTCAAAAGCGTTTATCTGATCCGATGATAAGATGCTCAAAGCACAGAAAACCTCAGGACTTAAATGTCATTTCCGAAAATTTATTTGAACCAAATCACTTAAGACTGATAGACAGATTTTCGGCAGTCTGCCGAAGAACCAACACCAGATTGACCACTTGTCCAGAAGAACAACGGAATACACTTGATATTCATTTTGGAGACATCGTGTCACAATGAAAGCAAACTCTTAAAAATAACTTTGAGAAACCTGTACAGAGTGGCAATACTATGCCACATGAAGCTAGTGGGACTTTGACCAAAGTAGAAATGCCAAAAATTTTTGTGTGACTGAATTAAGGTTATGAGTTAATTTCTGCATTCTATTCTAGTGAAGTCCAGCTTTGTTAACTCAGTGACAGCTCAGCCTATCATATATAATAGGATTACTAATTAGGCGTGCCTAGAGGCACATAAAAACTGAAGCTGAAATTGGCTAAACCCGATAACCTGATCCATCGACCTCTTAACCGTAAAAGTCGAAACACTAGGCACAAATACATTCACAACTTTGAGACTAGTCGCGTCAACTTGTGTTTACAGTTCGTTCCATTAGATATGTTGCGTTGACACTTAAATGGCAAAAAACAACATATTAAATTTTCTCTATTTTAAAATTGTGAAGATCATTCGAGTACACTTATCACTACGAAAAACCACCGAGACCTTTTTCTCCCTTCGTCTCGTTATTTGGCGCTGCCATTCTATATGCCGCTGTTGAACACATGTGATTTTAGGAAATAAGATTAACAACGGATTCAAACCCAATCATTTACATGCACTCGGAAAAAGACATCTACTGAAGAAATGATCAAAATACATCTTTTCGCTGACGAAAAGGTGGGAGTTCATAAGAAGGTTTGTTTACTGAAGAATATTTTGGAGGTTGTCGTGGGTTTCTGTGACGATTTTTATGTAAGATCGTTTTGTCTTCATTCCTACGACTTCAAAACTCTTCTCAGGATAAGAGTTGCCACAAGCCTAAAGGTCTCAAGAAAAGCATAGGTGTCTTAGGTATCCGGGCATCAGAATAGCTGTCTTCAATCTAAGTGAATAAGATATTCTTGAACTGTCTTTTGGATAGCTTTTCTCGAGTAACTGCCATAAAAAGACTAAAGCGACGTTATATTTAGGCGATCATGGGATGACCACCACAAAAAGTACATCGTTTGTTGTGATCGTTGGTGCGAAGAACGTGGTTAGGCATTCCTGGTAGTTTGATTGTGTACCGATATTTATATTTTGGCAGCGCGACATCTTTCCGAGAGATTCTAGTGATAATTCTTTTACTTGATGATTATCAACGCTTGTATTTCATTGTCTCGAACAAAGTCTGTTCAAAGGAGATTTTTGAGGAGGACGCCCATAGATATAATTGATGGTCGACGATCTGAGCTGGATCTGTATGAAACTGAAAATGATGAAGTTATCCATTTCCAGCGCAATTTGTTGAAGCCTCCAAGTCTACTTTTTTGGCAAGGTAAGAAATTACTCAGTGAGACCCGCTCTTAACATCGTCAGTAGTAGGTAGGTGTTACTGAAGAAAATCGAATTATTTAAATTGGCATAAGTTGTTATTGTAAATGTTAAGCCTTTCAACTGATATCAAATATATGTTTAGTGCGCTCAAGCTCGGAACTTTACTTGCTTATAATTTTGACCTTGGTTTTTCGATTCATTCTCGTGCTTTTGCTGTCTATTTGGTCCCGGACTACTGAAGACCATAATATTGATGGTTTGTCACTAATCTATTCCCATTTATACGCTACAGAACTATTTTATGTTAGTTTTGAATTATAACCAGTTAATTCTTATATATTTATATAATCTACTCAGTGTTGTTTTATTCAGCGTTACGAATTTGGCAAGTATTCTTATCCCAGTGGTCCCAGAGTCTAGGAATTCTGGTATAACAGACGGCCTGCCGTGGTGTTGAAACCTCTAGCATGATCAGGAATTGGTGTGTGATGTTGGATTGCTGTCTATTTATATTACATAAACATAGCATTTGTAAACCAGTGTTTGTCTTTTCTAAACCCTAGCTTCAACCCACGGAAGAGTATGTTCTCATGTGTGAACTTCCCCGTTTATCACTTCTAGCGTTTTCGACAAATTTGGATGAGATGTTTCTGATCTGTAAATGCTCATATCTGTCATATCGTTTTCCGTGAAAATTGGAGTGAGATACCTTTGTAACGAGCTTATGTACATCAGGTGAATGCCTTGTGCCGTGTTCTTGGATCACAGTTCTGCTTTTGGTCGTTGGTAAAATCGAGTGATTACAATCAGCCTCTCAACTGAACCAGTAACAGTGAATTTATCAGACGTTTAACAATGTTCTAATTATGAGTGAATGAATTTACGCAGAGGAAAGTGTTGGACTGGCAAGAATCAGAAGTATGTACTTGCATATTGATTCACATTATTATCGATTGTGTAACATTATACTTTGTTGGTGAGATTTTCATTGCTTTGATTTTCGCCAGTAATTTTTTACCACTGGTTTTTTCATGCTACCTTCTGAATGTAAAGTTTGTTCAACAGTTTTATCGTTCGTTGTCATTAGGAGTAATCAGTGTTCCCAAGTTCACTGGTTACACGCACTGGTCGAATTACATTTTCACTATGTGTAACTACGACCTTTTCTGATAGTAAGACCTAGCTTTTGCTGCTAAGTTACGGTTCCCTGCAATCAAAGATTTGGTGTTCAACGTGAACTTGATGCCATTTTTGAAACATTATAAAAACTGCACTCATAGACCAATACTTAATCATAAACATAATCATTAACTCTCTGGGATAACTGCACGAATGTACTACCCCTTATTTTTAGTGATTCCATTCATTTAGCAAACCTACTTAGGAAGAAATTTATATGCAAACCAATGTTCTAAATCGAAGATCATGTCTGTAAAAATGGCGTACACTTGCCCTAGCAGAAATACATCATGATATCATTATATTTGGTAATTTAACTCCATCTTGGAGAGTAAGAAAGTGACATTAACAACATTTATCCAGTCGTCAGGCATCAAAATGATCAAAAGACACCGTTAATCACGGTTACATGTGGCCATTGTTAGATGTTTAGCTGAGTCATTGCTCTGAGGCAATTAACAATGAAATATGATTGATCACGAGAATGTCTACTAGTCGCCTACTGAACGGATACTAGTGTAACCTTAAGACAAATCACTGTTATACAATAGGTACTTTTATTACATACAGTCTCAACGCATTGAACTCATGATTAGCAGCCTTATTCGTTTTGGAAATTGACATTTTGACGACGGATTTCTGTTTTAAACTGTCGATTTGACTAGTATTCGCCTATAAGGTGTTCATTGGAAAAAATAAATTAGGATTATTGCGTCTGCGAGGCAAGTATTTTATAGCTATATCATCTTTTTAAAACTACAAATGGACTCACCGACTAAATTACAAACGGAGAGCCAATAGAATATGACTTGATAGTGTTCCAAATATGCGTTGTTATGATCAATCAGTTCAAGTTTACCAAGTATTGCTGTTAGCATTGTGCATTCTACAGCAAAACTGTTTATGTAATGAATAAAAACTGGTGTAACCTCCATCGAAATTCGCGTTAAAGCTTTCAGTAGTGTTGAAAATAAGGAATTGGGTGTCAATTACACACTGAAGAAGGATAATGTAAGAAATCCACGCGTTCGAGGATCGGTTTATTTGTTATCTGTAATCTGTATTACAATTCTAAATGGCTTGACGTAGAGAAATCGCTGTAATCGACCGTAGATTAAAAAGCATTGTTTGGTATTGAGGCGTTTTCAAAGTAATCTCCGAACCATTCAAAAACAAGAAACATTCAAAACAAGGAACATCCCCGGGATCAGAAGCTTGGTCAACAGTGCTAAATACGAATCCGAAGCCTTACTCTACAAACCCCCAGTTTCAAATATCAGCTCTGTTTGGTCTCACTCTTGGAATATTTCTGATTGTTGTTATTTGTCCTCATCATTATATGTGAGTTCATTCAGTAATTCCGTTGAGTCGTCAGCTCACTTCTTCCATGGTCCTTTATTCTTACAGATTCTCTCACATAGTGACCTTCACACTGTCCGAGCACACAAGGCACTTGAGGATGCTGACATCCGACCAAGAATCCTCAGTAAGCTTGAACATTGTTCCAATATGACCCTGCATGAAGTAACTACTGAATGTCAAAGGTTAATGAATTTGAAGCATGATACCGCGATGGTAGAGAACGCTGACTAGTTCCTCCACATCAATGCTGTCGAGGGAAAAGTCTTACAAGGTTCCAGCACGCAGAATTATCGTAACGACAGCGGCAAACCATCATCCTCATGCTGGTTATGTGGTAGTTGGCATTTTAAAAGGTTTTGTCCATTTAAAAACAATCGTTTTACTACTTCCTCCAGAAAAGGACGCAAAGAAAGTCTTTGCAAAGCCCGGAAACGCCGTCAATCTAAAGTCTATTCTAAAAGATTCAAGCCACATACAGCCGAAGTGACGGTAGCTGTTAGCGGAACATGCTCGCATAATCGTAGAAAGTGTGTTCCCCTCAAGAATAATGGGTATGATGCCCGCTTACAGCTGGACACAGCCTTCGATATAAAACTTATAAGCAGGAGAGCGTGGGAGAAAATTGGGAGACCGAGAATATATTTAACTCAATAATCAGTACATAGTGCATCCGTGGGATTTCTCAACATTGCTAGTGATATTCATTGTGAAGGCACAGTCAAAGAGTTTACGGAGAAAAGAGTAATATTTTTTACAGAACTTCAATCACTTGACTTATGGAGGCTTGATTGAATAGAAAGGTTGAAATTAACAGACCGTCCCATAAACTCGACCTGTAACAACGTCAGTATGCCGAAAGTTGAAGAGAAAAACTCAGTGGAAGCATTATTATTCAAACGACATAAAATGGTATTCACTGATGGTCTTGGAGAATATTTTGTGCCTTAAGGTAACCCTCGTGCTATTGATAGAAGAAACCAGAGAAGTAGTGAATAGGTCTTTGTTTCGATCTTCGCGCAGTCACAGAGGAGCGTGGGATTATCTGTTCAGACAAACAAAGGCTCTCAACATTCAATATAAGATAATAGGGAATATAACGCTTACAAAAAGTAAGGAAGTGAATGAATACTTGAACAATACTGTTTTAGCATATGCTTGGTTGTTTGGGGTCAACTCTTAACCAACTAACCTGAGTTGTTACATTAGCTTCCCCCTAGAATCGACTTCCGTAGGAACGTCGGTTCGATTAACCTATCTATCGAAAACACCTTAGTTCTATTTCTCATCCCAAGGCGAAATTATCAACTCGCTCACTATTTGACTTACAATCAGTTACGACTAACGCTTTCAACGATAGTCCATGGATGTCTCTTCATTTACTAGCTTGTCACCTTATTTTGTAGCATGTGATCTTTTCTACAACTATCGCTGACGGTTTGCTGCGTGCTTTCAAGAGAAAGTGTGAGAATGTGGAAGAAGAATATCTGAGGAAGTGCCGCGAGCGGGCTACCCAACACCATGTTGGTGAGGTACGATTTTTCCATGCTCAGACCGGCTATCAGGTGTTTACTCACCTGCCTCTTGAGTCGCCCTCAAGTAAAAAGTAAAGAAGATCTACTTCAAAGGTAATGGTGAAAATCAAGCAAACCTGAAGAACTGCTCCACTGCCTGCATAAAATAATAAGATACAAAATGGAAATACATAAATGCAATTGACAATTGTTCGGTTCATGTAAGTGCTTGGCCTCCAGAACGGATTGGTATTCTGGAAGGAAATAGACATAGTGTAGATATCTTGTGCACGAAGAACCATGAAAAGAACAAAAAAAATACTCTTTTGTAATGCATATATGTAAAAGGGTGAACTTGATAGAAGTTGGACTCTTTAACAAAATCGATCAAATGCATGACCTTGAGCCAGTGATGACCGCCTTTTACAACTCGGTGCGTAACCAAGGGTGCATCAGAGTAATCCACAAAATGGAAACGAATATACGATTAAGAAGCAAAAAAAATTGTGTGGAGTATGCGGATCAAGTACAGTTGTGTCAAATACCCTTTTCTGGTTTGATTTAGGTATGCATGATATATTGAAACAATATATCGTCGATTCATCCAAGTAACGAATTGGTTTGCACCTCAGAAGTGTGTAAGTACTATTACTCATTAGTATTATGAATGATTAGTCGATAAAAGGAAAAACTGCAGTCATTCCCCCGTGGTTTGATATGGTCTAATGGCTAGGCACACGGTCCAGCATTCAGGAGGGCAGAGGTTCGAGTGCGTGGGGCCTGCATTTTTGTTCACCAAAACCCCCTTCAATACGACGTTTGTTGGCCGTAAGTTGCTCAGATATGAGAGAAAGATAACAAGAGGACGGGTTGATATGTCAAAGTGCCATATTGGAACAGTACAAGTTCTTTGTTTGTATTAATAATAATACTATAGAAAAAAAATGATGAGAACTTTAATAAGTACTTGACCATGGTTTAATCAAAATGTTTTGTCTAGAAAAAAACACTTATTAATAGTAGTATTAATCGTATCAAGCTACTAAACATATCTTCGACCGAAAACTTTTAGAATTAGTTCATATGGTATATAGGCGAGACTAAAGAACATGGACGAGCCAATCAGAAGCTTTCGCGGGTTTTCAAGGTCACGGCGGTAATTTCGGAACATGATGCTTACGTACGATCGCTTTACAGCGGATTTTCGAGAAGACGTGATAATTGAGCGACTATAAGAAAAGGGATTATTAGGAAGCTCCTATACTTGTGACTGCGGTAGTCAAATGACCATTGTACGGTGTGCAGACTATCGTGAAGATATTATCTTTCGATGTCTTTCATGTTGGAAGAAGAAATCAGCTCGAACAGGGACTTTTTTCTCTCGGTCAAAATTAAGGTTGAGACAAATTATGCTCCTTGTTGCGAATTGGATAATAAAAGCACCGGTAACACTAGCTGCCACCTTTGCCGATGTAAGCGAAGTTCCGCAGTTCAATGGCACGAGTTTTGCCGAGATATTTGTGCAACAAAACTGATAAGCGTACAGCAATTGTATGGAGGAGTGGGGAACATTGTTGAAATAGACGAAACGGTTGTAAGGAAACGCAAATACAACCGTGGCCGTTGTATTAAAGAAGATTGGGTAAGTAACTCTTCCATAAATATACCTCACAGGTCCTTGGAATATTTGATAGATCATTACAGAAAGGACACTTCCAAAGAGTCAGGAACCGGCAGGCACCAACAATCATACCGATTATACAGCAATATGTGCTGCCGGGCACTACTGTTTATACAGATGATTGGAGGGCGTACAGGTGTCTAGATAGACTGGGATAGGTGCATGAAGTCGTTATACATAAGCGCCATTTCGTTGACCCTACTACTGGGGTGCACACTAACAACATAGAAGCTATGTGGTCAAGACTGAAAGAGTTTTTGAGACCCTATCATGGCTCCAGAGGCAGACTACTGTGGAGCCATATGGATGAATTCATGTACCGCATGCAATATGATTTTAAAACTTCTGAACCTATATCCAACCTTGATAAGTTTTTAACTCATGTAAAAGAACAGTATCCACTTTAATTCTTTGGTTTTGTATAATAAATTTTTACTATACACTAACTGTCTTCTGATTGGCTAATACTTCTCAAGGTCATTCAAGATTCGTTCAAAGGCCGTCCATGTTCTTTAGTCTCGCCACCAGAAAAAGAAATTATAAAACTCGCCTGGGTTGCTTTTTGAATTCGTTGTATTTGCCAGTGTTAGTTGTATGAGTTTGATTAAAATCCTCAGCCATCGTTTCGGAATACCTAGCTTATGTGTCCAGTATTTTAAAAAAATATTTAACATAACACTTATATATCAAAGGTAAAAGGTCTGGGGAGTTGTATGTGAGGCGGAATGAGGAAAAAAAATTATTTTTAAGTAGATGCAGGGTCTGATTAGCTACGTGGTTAGATTTTATCCTGCAGCCGAAACTGTCAACACCCTTGACTGACTAATCGGATGTGCCCAGCTAACCGTTTTAGTCATTTGTAAAGATTTATCATCTTTACATTTCGATTCCGTAATGGATTTGTCAGTTAAACGATCTAATAACACGTATGGTGGTTCATGATCTAGATAAGCCGGCTTTAGCCTATCAATACTTACTGTGTCGATGTTTCCATGTTTTTCTATCACGAAATATTTAGATTTTCTTGAGACGACTTTGAAAGGACCTTCAAATGGAGGACTGAGTGGTGCTTTTATTTTGTCACATCTTATCCAGACGTGCGTGCAATTGCTTAGGTCTTTAGGTATATATACGGCGCGCGATTGTTCACGAGTATTAATCGGCTTAAGTTTAGACATGTGGTCCCGTAGTTGACCTACATAATTTTCTAAATTAAGTTTTTGACTGTTAGTATTAGGGTTAATAAATTCACCTGGTAGTCTCAGAGTTGTTCCGAAAACCAGTTCCACAGCTGAACACTGTGCGTCAGTTTTGACAGATGTTCGTATTCCCAACATAACTAACGGTAGGAATTCTGTCCACTGATTGGGGTTTGAGTGAGATATAAGGGCGGTTTTTAGCTGACGGTGAAAACGTTCTACCATCCCATTAGCCTGAGGATGATATGCAGTGCAGCGTATCCTATTGGAGCCTAGAAGTTTAGCCAAGTTATTAAATAGTTCGGATTCGAATTGCGCTCCTCTATCCGTCGTTATTGTTATGGGTGTACCAAAAATGGTTACCCAGTTCTGCATGAAAACTTTGGCTACTGTTTCCGCTGTGATGTCCGCTTTCAGGATGGCTATAGGGAATCTGGTAAATCGATCTATGCATGTAAAAAGATAATTAAAACCGTTTGAACGTGGTAAAGGACCTACCAAGTCGATATGTACATGGGAAAAACGTGCATCTGGTTGCGAGAAAACACCTATGGATGGATTTGTGTGACGATTTATCTTTGATTGTTGACATGCTGAACACTCTCTAACCCATTTGTGTACATCCTTCTGTAAATTCGGCCATATATATCTGGCATTGATTAGTTTTGTTGAAGCTTTTGCGCCAGGATGAGACAAAGAATGAAAGTTATTATATATCAACTTTCGCATACTTTTGGGAACGAAAGGTCGCGGCATTGCCTTGATCGTGTCACAGTAGATTAGAATACCATCGACAGGTGATGGGAACTGTTTTAAATTAAGACTTGAATTGTTTGTTTTAAGCAGGTTTTGCAATTCTAGATCCTGCTCTTGTTCGTTTCTCAACGTCTCGAAGTTTACTGTAGACTGCTGTAGCACGTTTATTTCTAGCCTAGATAAAGCATCTGCCGCCTGATTGTCCTGACCTTTGACATGTTGGATATCGCTTGTGAACTGTGATATATAGTCAAGGTGTTGGACTTCTCGAGGTGAGTATTTATCAGCTCTCGCTTTTAGTGCATTCGTTAGTGATTTGTGATCCGTAAAGACTATAAATTCCCTGCCTTCTAACATGTGTCGGAAGTGTTTAATGGTTAGGTAGATTGCAAGAAGTTCTCGCCCGAAGGTAGAATACCTTGTCTCTGCTGGAGCGAGTCTTTTAGAGAAGAAAGCAATTGGTTTCCAGGCGTTTTTAACCAGTTGGTTAAGGGTACCACCTACTGCTTTATCTGAAGCATCCACCATCAAAGCAAGTGGGGAAAGAGAATTCGGATACATCAACGTAGTTGCTTGAGCTAATTTATCTTTAAGCTGTTTAATAGCTTCGACAGCGTCAGAAGACAGTTTGAATTCTTTTGGTTTTCCTTTTAGTGAATCTGTCAAAGGTTGCATTAATTGTGCACAACCTGGTATGAATCTGCGATAAAAGTTAATTAGACCTAGAAAACTTCTCAGTTGTGTTAGAGAACTAGGTATGGGGTATTGTTTAATGGTGTCTACTTCTTTTTTGATCGGTTTAATCCCTTCTGGGCTTATTGTGTGACCGAGAAATTCTAAAGTTTGAACACCGAAAACACACTTACTTTGATGTATGTTTATTCCATGTTCATTCAGTCTTTTTAACACTGTTTTTACATGCTGTTCGTGTGATTGCAAATCGGGGCTGGCAATTAACAAGTCGTCTATATACCCCTGCGCAAATGGCATATCTCGAAGTAGATTGTCTATGAATCTTTGAAATGTCTGTGCCGCATTTCTCGGGCCGAATGGCATGCGTACAAACTCGAATAAGCCAAAGGGTGTTGTAATAGCTGTCTTGGGGATATCTTCATCAGCCACTGGGATATTGTGATATGCCCTGACTAAGTCAATTTTAGTGAATATGTTCATACCCTGTAAACCGTTTGTGAAATCTTGGATATGCGGTATTGGGTACCTATCTGGTGCGGTTTGACGGTTGAGGGCTCTGTAATCCCCGCACGGTCGCCAGTCACCTTCATTCTTCTTTGGGACCACATGCAAAGGGGATGCCCATTGACTACCAGAGGGGCGGATTATACCCAGTTGTAGCATATAATCAAACTCGGCCCTAGCGATTTTGAGCTTATCTGGTGCTAGTCTCCTGGGTTTTGCAAAAACCGGTGCACCTTCGGTTTTGATAGTGTGACTTACTTTTAGTTTGTCTTTAGAAGGCTGTGGGTTTGGTTTAGTTAAGTTTGGAAATTCCGCGAGTATATCTTGGAATTTCGCTGTTGTTACTGGAGGAGTTTGAATCAAGTTAAGAGAGCTGATGTGACTTTCTTTGCCTTTTGTGTAATACGAAGTTTCTTTTAGTGTTAATCGCCGTTTCTTGGTGTCAACTAGAAATTCGTATCTCTCTAGAAAGTCCATCCCCAGTATTGCCAGATCTAAGTCGGCTACCGTGAAAACCCAAGGGAATTGCCTCCTGAACCCCAAATCTAGGGTTAAGTTTTTCTGCCCAAATGTCGCAATTTTAGTTTTATTTGCAGCTTGAAGTGTAATTGATGATGTTTCTCGACTAATCTCAGTTTTATTTTGAGGGATGATGCTAAGAGCAGCGCCAGTATCCACCAAGAAATTCAAGCCCGAGTTTCTGTCTCTAACATAAAACAAGCGACTGTTTTGGCGCCCCTCCTCAGTCGTCGCGACCTGTGGAGGGGTTACTCGTTTCCCGCTGTCTTAGAATTATGCTTAAGCCAGGCGCATGGTTGCATGCACTTGGTTGAGTTGACACCAAACTTCCCGTGGTACCAACAAAACTGCCCAAGTTGTCTGGACATTTGTGACCTGTTTTGTGACTTGGATCGTGGCCGTTGTGGTGACCTGCTCCTGTTTCTATGACCCATTTGCATTCTGGTGACAGCCTCAGTGAGACTCTTAACACTCGCAATGAGTCCTTCTATGACGGGGTCTTTTGCTGATTCTACTTTTTGTGTGTGATTTATTGTGCCTGGTCCAGTTGGAGGACCTCTCTCCATTATTCTATCGGCTATACGCGCTAAATGAGATAATGAGGTTTCAGGATCTTGTGCATCCAAACAGTGTTGTACGTAGCATGGGAGAGCTTGTATCTATCCTTGTTTTAGGACTGCTTCACTCACTGTGTTATCACCCATTAACACTTGGAGGTGACGCAAAAACTGTGACGGCGACCGATCACCTAGTGTTTCACCTTGAAAAAGTCTTTGGATTCTTTGACTATCTGATGATGATAAACGGTTCATTATCTCTCGTCTTAAGATGGTGTATGGTTGTGGTGATGGTGGATCTAAAATCAAGTCACGGACTTCTTTGGCGACTGAAGGAGGAAGGATAGAACACAAGTCTCTATAGCGAATCCCTTCAGATTTGATATTGTGTCTCGTGAAATAATGCTCTAGTTGAGCAAACCACAACTCAGGATCACTACGATCAAATTCTGGGAGTCGGGATTTCGTAGTCATAACAGTGTCTATCTCCACTGGTGACAAATCCTTCAGATTATGGGTTTCTATTGAGTCTGACATGAGGTATGTGACAAATATAGCAATAAAGTTAGCACGAAAAATGGTTACTATAACACGAATAACTTAAGATAATACGGAATAAACTAGTTATATACTCAACTTAGTTTACGGATAATCAGGTCTACTTTTACGATTAAGTAAAAAAAAATTAATAACAGAAATGAGGTTAAATTTGTGTTCAAAAAGGGCTCACCACTTTCGTGCCTTAAGGTAACCCTCGTGCTATTGATAGAAGAAACCAGAGAAGTAGTGAATAGGTCTTTGTTTCGATCTTCGCGCAGTCACAGAGGAGCGTGGGATTATCTGTTCAGACAAACAAAGGCTCTCAACATTCAATATAAGATAATAGGGAATATAACGCTTACAAAAAGTAAGGAAGTGAATGAATACTTGAACAATACTGTTTTAGCATATGCTTGGTTGTTTGGGGTCAACTCTTAACCAACCAACCTGAGCTGTTACAAATATATCAAATTTAAACCTGTTCTTATCCTTCGACAGGGATCAAAGCCGGTCTTTCGATTCAAGAGACCTGTACCATATGCTACCCTACCAGCCGTTGAACAAGAGAACGACTTCATAAGTGTCTTTGAGCCGCTGAATTTCTCAGAGTGGGCGGCAACTATAGTGGTGGTAACGAAGACTAATGATAGCATCCGTTTATGTGCCGATTACTCAACCGGGCTAAACGAAGCCCTAGAAACTCATCAGTATCCACTACATCTACCCGAAGATCTTTTTGCCAAACTGAATGGTGGTAAGCCCTTTGCATAGTTGGATTTATCGGAAGCTTATTTACAAATTCCTGTTACTGATGAGTGTAAAAATCTACTCACCATAAACACACACAAGGACCTATTCCGGTATAATCGACTACCCTTCGGGGTCAAGACGGCCCCATCCATATTTCAAAAAGTGATAGACACTATGTTACAAGATGTTCCATGTGCTTCAGCTTATCTGGATGACATAATAACTGTGGGAGTGGATAGAATAGACTTAGAAAAGAAGCTCGATCAGGTGCTGTCGCGAATAGCCAAATATGGACTTCGACTCCATGCAGAGAAATGTAACTTATGCAACAGGTAAGCTACCTCGAACTTAAAATAGACAAAGATGGCAGAAGACCAGATCCAGAGAATACTCAGACAGTGAAAACTATGCATAGACCAACGGACGTCCCAACACTACGGTCCTTTTTGGAACTAGTTAGTCGTTATGGAGATTTTATTCTCAACCTTCACCACCTGCATTCCCCATTAAATTACCTTCTGGAGAATATAAAATGGGATCAATCTGTAAATTGTCAAGTCACCTTCTAGGAAATCAAGAAAATACTAGTTTCAGATCTGTTGCTCCCCCATTACGACCCATCCTTACCCAATGTAGCAGCATCAGATGCTTCAAACCACGGCATTAGAGCAGTTACTTCTCATATCATGCCAGACGAACCTGAGAAAACCATATCGCATGAAGTTAGATCATTAACTACAGCAGAACGTAGCTACCGTCAGATGAAGAACGAAGCATTGTCGATTATCTTTACTGTAAAAAAGTTTCACAAGATGATATTTAGACGCCAGTTCACTCTACTAACTGACCATAAACCATCGTCAGCCATTTTCGGGTCGAAGACAGGTATCCCGGTATACACAGCAAACAGACTGCAACGGTGGGGAACTACAATCTTGGGTTATGACTTTAAGATCAAATACCAGCGTACTACTGATTTTGGAGAAGCAGACTCTTTGTCTAGACTGATTGATTCATGAGTAAAACAAGAAGATACCTTGGTGGTAGCAATCGAGACGGAAGCAGAAGTACATCGAGTATTGAAAGACTCAGTCGATGGTTTACCAGTTAATTTCAAAGCCATCAAAGAAGCCACGGAAAATGACAAGACATTAGGAGAAGTTAGTGGTCATCCGATCATCAAGTGGCCGCACCGTCGTTTTCGAGGAGAGATGTTACAACATTTCCGTCGGCGAAACTCACTCATGATGTTCGATTCATGTATTATGTTTGGTGAAAGAATTGTTATTTCAAAAACTTTACGCCACAGGGTTCTGAAACAATTCCACAGCGGTCATTCCGGCATCAATAAGATGAAAGCGTTGGCTCCAGGCTATGCTTACTGGCCTACAATGGATCAAGATTTCGAAACCAGATGCCGCAATTGTTCGTCGTGCCTGCAAGCAATTAAAAGTCTAAAGAAGTGTGAACACCAACGATGGAAAAAACCTAATAGTCCCTGGGAGAGGCTCCACGCAGATTTTGCCGGTCCGATACGAGGAAGAATGTTTCTCGCCATAGTGGACGCACTCACAAAATGGCCTCAAATCTATGCCATGGCAAAGTGTACAACCAGTGAAACGATCAGCAATTTATCTGGAGTGTTTAGTTGCTTTGGGGTTCCAAAGACTTTAGTGACCGATAATGTATCACAATTCACTGCAGAATCATTCAAGCACTTCTACAACATTAATGAAATTGTACATATACGGTCTTCACACTATCACCCTCAATCAAATGGATAGGCTGAGCGCTTCGTAGACACATTCAAAAGCGCACTACTGAAAGGGGATGGCGAGGTGACAAGTCAGGTAATTATGAAATTCTTAACAGCTTATAGAACTACGCCTAACCACATCGTCCCAGATGGAAAATCCTCTGTTCGGGAGAAGCATTAGAACTATATTCGACGCCATGTTGCCACCAAGACAAATGGTTGAACGCAGACAAAATCAGAATGTCCAAAGTTTTAACGTCAGTGATAAAGTGCTCATCAAGTCATACATTGGAAAAAATCGTTGGGAACCTGGAGTCGTTGACAAGAGAATGGGAAATGTTCTACACTAAGTGCGTAAGACTTTCGGAACGTGGATTAGGCACATTAATCAAATGAACAGGGAAAAAAGGATTCTAGACACCGTCGGTAGTCGAGTGAAGCTTTCGCTAGAGATCATTACAGATGCTCCAGCGACAGGAACCCCAACAGACACTCATAAACGCTGGATACCAAGGAAGTCCGAACGCTGCGGAAAACCAGTTATCAAGCTGCAAGTAGACCCGAAGAAAAAGTCTTATTTCTTGAAAGGGAGAAGGTGTTGGGGCGATCCTGAAAATTCCTTGCAATAGACATGACAAGCTCAGGAAACATTAAGAATTTCATTCAATTTGCGTTTGACTAGAAGTTTTGCTAGAAACATCACGAAAGTGAAAAGTCATGTGTAGAGTTTCTGATTGGCTGATTATTACACTGACACTATGTTCAGTAGCATTCCAGAATTTTCAGGAAAACAAAAGGATTTCTAAATTACTATAAAAACCCTATACTTTCTGTACATAAATGAACCTTTGGAGCTAAGTGCTCCTCGCATATTTCGTGCCTTTTCTCTCGTGTTCAAGTCGCTGTGTAGTTCCAGCCTGGGGGTTACGAGACTACCTTAGGATCCAAGTATAGCGTTCAATCAGCAAGACTTATCAATCATCATCCAGGGTATGTCCAGTCAAACTGGCAAGGTCAGAATCAATGTTGACGACTTACTGTTTGTTTGTTCTTTCAGAACAGAAAAAAATTATTTTCATGTATCAGATACAGAAACAGGACTTATCCAACAAAAGCCTTTTTGATTGAATATGGTTGGTAAAGATGACCGCCAAAACAAGTATATACATATCACGGAGTTAAAAGAGTTAGTCTTGATCTCTTTTATTAATTCTGACTCTGATGAGTTTAGTCAAGGCGGTAAGGTTACAGTATCACACAAATCAAATAGACATTCAATGAAACTAAGGCGAATTCGTACTACAGATTTCCATTTAAGTCATGGCGGATGTGGTGTTTGTGCTAACTAGCAATGCCTTTCTACATTATCTCACGTCTGGATCGTATTAAGGAGTACGATATCTTTGTACGTAATCACTTATTCCTCTCCGAAATGAACGCTAGTATATTCGTGACTACCAGTGTACGAATGAATAGACCTGGGAAACACCACTATACTTTAATATTTGACGATTGCTTTGAAGTAGATTTTGAATTGTGAATTTCTCTAAGTGAGTCAAAATGACTTCTGTTTGAAGTACCCTGAGAATCTTGCTGAGCGACAGATTTGTTTACATTCAGCAGTTACACATCATTTGTCATAATAATATCCATAGAAACACTATTCAGTACAAAATAAGTGAAGAAGAAATTTTCAACAATTGGAAAAGTGGAGGGAGGAGTTTGTATAAGCCTCTTTTCTAGCCTGAGATAATTCACGATAGCATTCATAAATTGAAACAGACAATAATGCAACACTTAAATTGTACAGTAACTGAAATAGTTATTTACCGCGACTTTCACTTGTCACAAAAGTTTACTCCGATTATGCTACTGTTTTCCAAACAGCATCGATTTTCAGAGACCCCACAACATGTTAAAAAGCCTCTACAAGAGCCACTGACTTCCTAAATAAATATAACTCAGATGAATTTGAACTAGTCAACAATAAACCAATTTTTAAGAACGTTGAACATCCAATTTTCATTAATTTAGTTTTAAACTCATCAGTCCGATTAGGTCAATAATATAGTTTATTTAAGATACTTTTCTATCATAGTACTGTGAATCTTATGTGCAGCTCAGTAGAATAATCTTCTTTACATAAAAAAGACTTACTCATTTCAAACCCATAAGTCTATTTGTATTTTACAATACCTATAGCCCTTAAAATTTTAACTGATGAGCCTTTAATCCTACCATCTGTACAATGACGTCAGTAATTTGACTACTTGATCTTTTTGATCAAAAGATGAAGTGACTGAGATGGGCAAAATAGTAATTTCTGACGGAAATAATCCTCAATCCTTACCAAAAGGATTTCACAAGATAGAAATACGCATAAGTTTACCAGATATGAGAATATACATCATGAAATTGAAGCTACTGTTCACTTTATTGGATTACTATTACAGTTACTGTATACTTTAAATGCTTCATTGTTGTGTATTTTTCTTTGTGAAAAATTATAAGAATATAAAAGTCTTCTCGCTTGGTACCCGTAATTCTTCACCTCTTGTTGTTTTTTATTAAATTGTTTTATTACTAATTTTCCTCACAATTCAATGATAAAATTCTTGTACAAAATATTCTGTTGGAACGAAATGATTCTGACTTAACTGTCAGACAGCAAATAAATAATCAAGGATGAAATTACTAGTAATAAAAGAACCGATGATTATTCCATCCTACCAGTTGTAACAGTCGTATGTCAACGCCATATAATCCGATGTAATATATATATATATATATATATATATATATATATATCAATTAACTAAATCTCCAGTTGTTTCAGTCTAATCTACTTTTAGTGGGAGGATTTATCCATGTTATTGAAAGTTGTATAAATCAATAAAGGAGTATAATGGTAATTTATAGTAATCTCAATACCGGAGAACTAGAAAATACTCGTTGGTGTGAAAATAAAAGAACCTTAAATCTCCAAAATAAAATAACAAAGAACATTTATCTAGAATTAGTGGACTGATAGATCTCCAATACAAAAGTTAGTTCGATAAAAATATTGATTTGTTAAATACAATAGAAACCGTATGAGATCACTTTTGATTAGCTAGGTTGGTATTGAAATGTTAAGATACCACAGGGTGTTTGTGACTCCAGTGATTGTTGAGAACAGTCAGCTCACTTTCCCTTCCTCGTACATTTATTTTGCCGTAAGTTACTATTTTTAGCAAGTGCCACAATTAAACCGATGCATTTAGCACCACATTTTACTCTCCTGAATTACTTTATCAATTAGAGAATAGAATTTCAGACAAATTGAAGTGGATCAAAAATATATTAAAACGAATTAAAATAGCACAATTTTATTGATTATTATTTTCGAAGCAATTTTGTTTCTTTATATACATCCTGAAAATATTTTAGACAAATCAATGTTCGATAAGCTGTTCGAATTTCTTTCTGTATTAATCTAATATCATCTGACTGAATGTTAGGGAATGACAAAATATCTTTTTGATTTTTGGATATATCATTTTCACTTGTGTTCATTTTAGAGAAAGATTGTAATAAATAATCCAAAAACAAATTAGTTGTAGACGTCATGTCCAGAAACGTATGAAAACGTCCATTGGTTAAATTTGATAACTTTTTCAGAAATAATATAGCAGTCCTAACAGAAAGTAATTGAACAAACGAAAATGAAAGATGATTTAAACAAAATACCGCTTAAGCTGGGTTTTTTTAATTAGCTTGGAGTAACTGATAATTAAGAATAACTGCGTATACATAGCAATTGGCTTTCGGTTTGGAGCTTGATATTATTCGTTTGCTAAATCTGGAACAATGACATTACTAATGTTTGTTTAAAACATTGTAAATGAGACTTCTTTACTATAGGATACCTCAAGATACTTTACACGACACAGGGGATTTATAGTAAGATAATTCATTCCTATCTTAAGTAGTTTCTTTGGTAAAGATTTTTTATAGGTTTCGTATATATTAGGTCAATTAGTTAGTTGAACTAACGAAATGTTATTACGATTTACTTTCCTCGAAAATATGAATCGATCGGTGCCGGACCACGACTATAAACTTGAAAGCACTGGAAGGCTGTTTCGTCCTAGTATCGGACTTCAATGCTCCCAAGTTTTCAAAAGTAGTCTAACATTGATCGGTTCATGATTTCATTGAAACTAAACATTCTTCACAACCCTATACTTAAAATTTATTTTCTGCTAACTAGTGGTTTGTGTCGTAATCATACCTCTTTATATACGTTTATTTCTTTAGTTTGATGACTGTATTGTCATATCAGGTTTTTGCTAATTAATTAGTTGCTGAACAAGTGCAAATTACTGATTATATACAGCATCACCAAAGGGACTATTCATTTAAATCATCATAGTAATGAGTAATTTCCCCTAATTTCTTCAATTTTTTGTTTACTAAATCCTTCCTAATTTCGACTCTTTATCGTTTCATTTGGCATGCAAAGTTAACTAAGTGCATTACTAAATTCAATTAGTATTGTTTGTTTGAATCTTCCCATTGATGTTTTTTTTGAAAATAGATGTGACAGGCCTTGGTTACACTGAGTTGATTATAGCCAGGGAACTTTGTAACCAATACTCTCCGGTAACTTTATGCACATTTCTACAAAAGCTAGAAACTCAATAAATAATCATTTCCATATTTCCTTAAACAAAATATAGAATCTACTGAGGAAGAATGTATTCACATAATATCAACTTACTGATCATTTGTATAGGAGATTGTGTGTATTGGTGGACATTTGTATAATTGTACCAATTTAGAAGCTTTTGTATGTTTGATTTTATCCCTTCTACTTGTGTTATTTAACGTTTTAGAGTTCTTTTGTATTTTTTTATTTTGTAAGTCAACATTACTGTCAGGATTGAAGTTCCAAACTTCATCAATATTTTTAATCAATGAAGAACAGCTAACATCCGGTTTACCATCTGTAATTAAATATATCCCTTTACTCATTTCATTGAAGTTTACATCATACATTTCTTTGATATTCGATGAATTCATAATTTGTAAATGATTTAAACCACACAAAATTGCTTCACCGGTACACGTACCACCTGTAGCCTTCAGTTGATCAATCCATGCAATAGCATCATGACAATAAACTTCATCTGCCATTACTACACCGGAAGCCTGCCACTCAAGTAATGTACTACTAAAACTAACCATATTGAAAAACACCTTGTTCCTATAAACAAATGAATATAAATGTGGTAAATTATATTTTCCTACCTTTAAGTTAGCATCATTCAACCAGCATTCTGATCACGAGCAACATGATAATCTACACTAAATCTTATTTGAAAAATCTAGCTTCTGAAGGTTATGTTTACTTAAAGTGTTATTGTAAAAGGAACTTTATTTATTTAGTGATCAGCTACAATGTCATAGACTTCTGAGGAAATATGAACTGCAAACCAGTATACAAAATTTTCAGGTAATAAATCAAGGGAAAAAAAACGGTATTCCAGTCAGGTAGTTATTTAAAACAACGTAGGACCTCGTACAATTGTGTATCGGGCCAATTCAACATGGGAAATTAGGACATAGATGGCTTGGGCGATGAAATAACAGTAATAGTAAAAAGGATATGGTCAGAAAATAAAAATGGATTCTCGGAATAAAATGCTTTAGTGTCTAGTACTATGTCACGCATACACGGATTATTCTGACTTTTGGACAGGTCGATCAATTTTTTCTTCTTCAGGGATTATCCACAGATATTTTGACCTTGTCACTTATTAGCCTACAAACTTGACTCCTTTTAGATGGGCGTATGTGTGTGCATCACTTACTCTATTTATCACTTCTTCGACTTGTTTTTCTTTCTGGCTATGAATAGTGAGTCATCATTTGTCGGATCAACTCAGCAAGTTTTCCTTCTCCGATTCGCTTCTGTCGTCTTAATGTTTGTCCGGATAAACAAATGTCTGAAGTGAATTCATCTGACTTAATTTGTATTTGGCTTCTTATTACTGAAGTCGCTCAAACAAGGTTAAACTATGTGTAATATACAGAATTACACGGAAGTTTTATGTTCATAGAACATTCATTCATTCAAATGGCAGTCAAATCACAAGCCATTGGAGGACATAAGATGGTATTAATACTTCAAATATAAGAATAAAAATAAACAGAATCAATGAATCTACATTATCTCAGTCTATTCTGAGGAATATCATCTATCATATGTAACGGTTGGCCAGGGTTATCACGTTGAACCTTACTCTGAAGCTGTTTACTTTTCTAGACGTTTTACATCAACGACTAATCACTTCATGGACTGATCCCATTCCATTGTTTGGTCGCTCATTTGCTCATTCCAATCTACCCCTTAACTAATAACTATTACTCCATTCTCTAAGCTTACAAATTTTTCAAATACTATTATTGCATATGCCAATATAAGAGGACATGTTTCTTACATAAATGACTCAATATGAAATGCCTTTAGAATTTTGAAGAATGTAATAAAAACAAGTTAAAATATGAGTAATTATCAGAATAGGGTTGTGGAAGATGGTGAATGCTATTGAGACCACGAAATGATCTAGGTTTCATAAGCATCACAACTTAATGGTGTATATCTAAGACCCCAACACTGTAGATAGATCCGAGGACCTTCGTTCTCACATGCGAACTCTTACACCCAAGGTCACTGAGCCACGATCAAGTGATAAACAAGTCTGACTTCAATTATCCCATGATATTGTGCGACCATTACCTATTGTCTCCGGTGGCTCCTTCCCTCGTGTGGGAGATCGAAGTTGACCGGTTCGATTCATGAAGACGAGGTCATGGATGTTCACTGCTGAAGAGTCCCATGTTAAGACTAAGAAGCTATCTGGTGCTGCTTGATTTTCAGTGGTTTATCGACTTCTATCTCTTAGTGATTTCAACAGTATAAATAATAACAGAGAGAAAGTTAGGATTTTAGTTATTGATCCTTTGGTCAAATAAGTCAGCTTAACAATATCAAAAATTCATGAAACTGAACCTAATTACTAATTCAATCCGATACTAGTTTTAGAGTCATTGTAAGTTAGAAAGTAGTCTAGGTTTTTAAGCTCTAATATCTATTAGTATGCACATCCGCCTGAAATGGGATCTAACTCGAAATTTCCCAATGTTGCAGCTACTTGGATATTATATAATCTACTCAGTTGGATTCTAATGGTTGGTAAACACTATGATAAGCCCAATTAACACCAAGAACTTGTAGTTACGACGTCAGAAAAAGACATTAATGAAACTTACTTGTGTAATTGTTCCCATATTAAAAGCTTCAGATACGTTTTTATTTCATTCAAATGAGCATCCATTGAGCCAGATGTATCAATCAAAATGACTATACATTCTTCACATATAAGACCAAAATACTTCCTCGATCCTGTAGTTAACCATTCGTAACGTTTGATATAGCGTTTTAATGCTTTAGCTACCTAGATAACGTTTTGTATTTGTTTTGAAAATAGCCATAAAAATATATATGAACAGTAAGGATGCATAAACATTATTTGTGAACTTCGAATCAGAGCAAATAATATATTTTAATTATTTTGTAAACTTCATGAATGCATCATAATTTTATTTTTTTTTTAACGGGTACAGTTAGATTAGTTTTAATAATAACAAAGCTGCACGGCAACTTTTGTAACCCACCATTCTCTTGAATTTACTATGTTATTTAATGTGATCTCTTTTGGATTTTAAGCTGTTTTGTAAACTGAACTGTCATTCAGTAACCATTATATTTGGACCTATAACAGCCAACCATAATTTGGATAGGTAAATATACTGTTCGTTTGTAATCCTATGTTTATTTTGTCAGATATAGTTATTTTATCATAAATCTCTGGGGTCTATTTACAATCAACTAGTGAATACAAAGCAGAAAAAGCTGTCATCTCTAAATTCCACTGTAAATGACCAAATAATTGTAATTGTACATTTACTTGAATCAACAATTTTAATGAATTTCATGTTCTTAATATTGTTTAGGGTTTTAGCGGTTTTATTTATTGTTTAAATTAGGTTGATTGATAGGTGTATCTGAAGATGGGATAATAAATGTATTTTGGCTATCATCAATAAGAATGATTTAAAATATTTTAGAAGTGAACTTTGCATTAACAAATGAGGTAAATCTAAATTATTCATCTAAATGATTAGAGACTACGCCACCTAGTTATGAAATCTGAAATGAATTTATCTCTTTGTTGACATAAATCTGTTTGCAGAGTATATGTGATCTATTTCAGTCTTCTGTTTCTTTTATAATTCAGTAATATGTTGATTTTTACAGTCTTGAAAATTTGTTTCTTGAAATTGCATAGACTGCAGTAAATCTCAGTATACATTTTTTTAGATTTACCGAAACAACTCACCCGAGAACGGATAGATCTAAAGATTGTGATTGCCTCTTGGAATAGTTATGGATAAAAATATGTAAATAATAAGGGGTTCTACAACAAAGAATGACTTTGCTGATATCCCAAACTAATCTGTTTTGGACAGTTATTTAAAGCTTGGGAGCTCTGGAAAGCCGCTTCATCCTGGTATCAAAATCCTCGGCAGTGTGCTCCCGCGAATCGACTACCGAGAATTGAACCCAGAACCTACGGTCTCGCAAGTGAACGCCTAACTTTTGAACCCTGAGCCTGTATAAGTCTAACTCCAACGAATTCACTATACTGAGCTACCATTTATTGTCTTCGATGGGTAACTAACTTCCTCACATCCGATGACTAGTTTATGTGAGACTCACATTCAAGGTTATAACCTAAACAACAAAATTCAAATATCAACCCATACTGGCAGAAAATGACAGTTCAATATGGTCGAATCGGTAGAATATTTATCAATTAATAAAACTATTAGTTCAACTAATAAAGTACGAGGAAGAAAATAAGTCCTAGTTACAATAAGTGGTATAGTTATTATACTTATATCTCACAAATATAGTCCCAAAGAAACATACGAATTAGACTGATTACTAGAAAAAATAAGCGGGTCATTTGAAGTGTCATAAAGCAAAATTCTCAGTTAGTTTTAAAAGAGCTACCTTTATTTCTAAGTGACTTTATTTAAATTTATTGGTTAAGTTTCAAAATTATGTTTTCCAGTGGTCAGATATGAAAAAGTTTGGGATCGGGAAATAATGGATAACGGTGGGACGTTTATAACAGTCAATCCTGACTTCTAGTCGGAATGAAAACAGAAAGGCTTATAGCTAGAACAACCTTAAATAAAACGGAATTTACCACTCGTCACTCACTGTTAATCACCATGAAATATAATCAACTGATGAGCCGAGTTATTTCATTACATAAATATTGTTATATTTTTGTTGATATGTTATTCTAAACCTATTTAGTATGGGGATCAAAATTAATGAGGATTTTGAAGTCACTTAATGCTATTGTGTAAGTTTTACAATGATTTTTCTCGTGATGATAACTCTAAATGTGTCAGAAAAATTCCACTTCATGTCATTTGAATAGTATTCTATTAAATTGTTAAATTAGTTTTTTGAGTACAATGGCTATATTAATCTTTTGTTGTTGTTGTTGTTGTTATAACACGACGAACCGATGTAATTTAGAGAACTATCGGATACAATGTGTAATTCTTTCAAGTAATATTTGCTTCACTCAATAGTACGTTTTTGCAAGAAGGAATTCTCAGCAATATTTATGAGATATTGCAACTAGTTTCTGTTCAACACATATTTAAGTTGTAGTTAGTCAATAAAAAGAATGTCTTTTAATAGTCAGTATGTCACTTATCTTGGGTCTACAAATTGTTCCACCGGTTTTTCCGGTAAAAAATCTTTGATTCATGATATATCGGATGGATGGATTCCAATATAATTGTCATTCGTACCTCGAAAGAACAGATTAGGGGGAAAATATGCTAATGACTATGGTGTTTACGTTCACCTTTACTAGTAATTAACATCTCAATAACTTGTAAGCTATTCATGAAAATACGTCAATATATACGGTTAGTATTCAAAATATTTCGTTAAAGCAAATCTAAAATAGGATAGTTTATTCTAGAATCTGTACAAATGGAAAATAGATGCTCCAAACGTTTGCATTATTGAAGAGTTCTAGACTAGAATGAGACATTCATTCAGTCATCTTTAGTTTTCAGTGGTTCTTCAGATAATGTCTGTTCACGATGAAAATTGTTTCCAATAACCACGTTTTCCGTAAAAAATTAGTTACGAGTATTTGATCATAATTTCAGGATGTGTGTATCACATGTGTCAGTTATTTGATCACAAGAATTATACTTACTTACTTACAGGCGTAAGTAAGTAAGATCATTAATGATAGCAAAAAATGAATAAAGATCTAATTCCTGATAACAAATGTATAATTAAGAAGTCAGGTAGGTTGTGTGAAAAATCAATTTCACATTGTATATTTTGTTTTCTCCTTTTTACAGTAATAAGGTACTTTAAGTTTCATGCACATCAATATTTTATGTTAACAGAGGATCAGTAAAATTAATTCCTATCTTGATGGATTTGTGTATTTCTTTATTTTAACTTACAAAATTTGACTTTCTACAAGTTACCTAGAGAAGTCTAGTTGACCTTAATTATTTTTTTAAGTTTAAGCTAGAGTTTAATGAATGGAGGTCAACATTCTCAACAAGCAGATTTACGGCTACTGATAAAATTGAAGAAATGATCGGAAGAGTGAAATAATTGTAAGAAATTTGTAGTGTTTTTTTAATGACATTTATGCTCACATTTCTAACCAAATATTATACTGGGGTTTGTATAATAGACTGATTTTATCTAGAAAACTATGGAAAACTAGAGAATACAAGACAGTTCTTGTGTCCAAGTTTAGGACTCCTCAACAGTGCTCACCCATAACACAACATGAAATCCCACCCAAGATCTTTAGAAGTAGCCGGGAGAATGTGATTTTTCGATCGCCGAGTTGAAATCTTTGTAAACCACTTGATTAAAAAAATCTTACAGCTTAAAAGAAATAATTCTCTGCATGTATATATATAGTCACATAATTTTAAACTGACCTCTTGTTCAAAAGCTTCTAGTTCATCCAAAGTATACTGAAGATGTCGAAGAGTCCCAGCCACGTTTACAAGAGGAAATAACCCGCTACAATAGCGTGCATGAACCATAGTTCGAGTGGAATTAACAAAAGACATTTCATGTTTACAATCCATTCCAGATGTGAGACGCGTTAAATTAAGTCCCAAACTACGAATACTGTATTTACGTAACCATTCACGACTCGTAAGCTTCCCAAAATCAACGTAACAAATAAAAATATAGATTGACTAGTGGACTTATTTTATTCAATTAGTACATACTGGTTTTGATCAAAAATAACCATAAAAAAACTCAGAATATGAACGATTCCGTTTACATGTGTGACATTGAAAGGAGTGTGAATCTTGTGATAATTTATTATTAATGAAGACCATAGGCAAATTAGCTACACAGCTAGTCAGCAATATTTTTATTTTTGATATGGTTAAAGTAATTTAAAGAAATCTGCTAAAAAATGGATATCATATAGATTGTAATATTTCAATTAAGTATTTCCTAGATTAGAATGACTTTGAAGAGAAGGAATAAAAACAGCTGTAGTAAAAACTGATTATATATATATATACCTTGGGATAGAGATGAACTAGAAAGCGGCACCTATCACTTCAAACTGTAAAGAGAAATTTACTATACTATTGGGTTGAGATGGCCATTACTTGTTCAGAGGATATTTCGTCATGGAATTGTGTGTATTAAACAAGTGGTACCTGCTTTTGCTTAAAACTTCACACACAAAATATAGAGTTGTAAACTCCGATGCTTCACAAATCTGCGGAAAGAGCAGCCCATGAGAAATATAAAAAAAAAGCGATTTCAATAATATCTAGGTTAATGTGATAAACCATGAACCCTGACTTGAATCCAACTGAACACAGTGAGTAAGTACAGGTTTGTGTTCTCAGTTTTGATAAGTATTCGCGGCATAGTGGTCAAAAATATGAACTGGGCATACGAATCAAAGTTAATGATGTTGTTTGCTCATATCCGACCTAGTAAACCTTAACTATCGAATAAGGATAGTTGGCGTTAAGCATCTGCTCAAGAAAAGACAGCTGGATTGTAATCTAAAATTATAGTTAATGCATGACAATTAAATGTTTAGATAACCAAGCTGCAAGTTTAGGTGTATAAAATCATAGTCAATATTTTTGCAGTTCAAAATATTTCGGATTATGTTTCATGTCTTGAGCATCAATACTAGCGTTTTAATATGTATTGTTTGATGTAAATGCTCAGTTATTCAATGGGATGGTAGTGTTTCAGTTACTGTATTCGAATATAATGGTAAAATAGTTCACAAGTCCAAATGTTATCATCAGTTAGATAACTCTCAGTATTGTATCAATTAGTTCTTAGACTCAACCTAATAAATACTGACTTTGGGAAATAAAATGTAGAACCATTTGAAGCTAAACAATAGAATTATTTTTCTACTGATATATGGACAAAACCGTCATCAAATCTGTGACAATGAAAAAATATAAACTTGTATGGAGCGTATTTCTAGGAAGGAGAATAAAGTTAACTAGGACAGCATCGGCAAGCAGAATTTGCTACATACCATTTGCATATGGAGAAATTTCACTAACCATCAAGTAAAAATGTAACTACTACTAAACTGTGATAGTAAAAATATTCTAACTCATATATAGTCAAAAGATGAAGCAACTATTCAAAAGTACATACTCTTTCTTCATCTGTGGGTATTTGACAGTTGAATCGTTTAATTTGAATTGGTTTTGCTAGGATATTCGATTTTTTTCTCCCAGAAACTTTACTTTTCATAGGATTGGGTCGTATCCTGTCGGTATTATTGGCTTCTTGATACCATGTCAAAGCTTTTGGATGTGAATCATTATCAGTGGTAATACTTTTCATTTTTGCGTCAATGGCTTCTTTTCTAGCCAATGTCAATAAGTTCAAACGTGGTTCAATTTGATTTGAAGGATCCAACCCACCCAATAATTGATTAGCCGTACTAACACTCTTTGAAACTATGCTTTTATCAGACTTATTCCAATCAGCTCTAAGTATTTCAATATCGTTTAAAGAATAAAAGCATCCGATTATTACAAAATTACATTAACATGAAAATAAACGGAAGTTGAGTCGTTGGCTTAAAATAAATGCATTTTTAAATGCTTCAGAAATAGAGCGTTAGTTTTATGACTTATCAGCTGTGTTAGTGGTAACTTAAAGCTGTGGGAATTTAGTGACAGATATTATGGTGAACAAAGCAGACAATGGTCATGGAAAATTAAAAGTAACCATTGTAGAATGTAATTTAATATTATTTGTAATTTTGATTTAACAAGAATTTGTTAGTGTGATAGTATTTTCAGAATGGATTAAAAATATGGATCGGAAATATCTTATTTCAGAGCACAAGATTTACAGTTATCACTGAATATTAATCGATATCATATTGTCTAACCTTTACTGATAACAGAATCTTGCCAATCAATTTTCAATATTGCAACCAGTGAGTGGACCGCGATATGAACTTCCCTCGATGTTAAGTGTTTCGAAGCGATTGATAGAAAGCCCTAAGCTTAGATTTCATGCTAGGAATAAGAGCTAGACACGAGGACATTAATTTATGTAAAATAAGAGAATAAATTAAATATCTCAATCTCACAGCTGGCCAGTAGCTGCTTGTATGGCTAACTAATAATTTTTCCATAGTACTGGAAAACATGGGTTTGATTCTAACAGAGTGAAGCAGTCCCTTCTGGATTGTGGGTAATTTTAACGAAAAGATGCACACTATCACAAAATTCGGATCTCGATCGTTTTGAACCATGCATTATCAAGCAGAAGGTCCAATAATCTCAACTTTTCTTTATCCCATTTACATTTAGTTCATTTATTCTGTTATAAACCAAGATTCAATTAATAAATAATCCGATGACTTGTAAAATAATATATATAGGCTTTAAGGCACAAACTGACCATGATTATCTAAAATAAAATTCATTGAACAATTTGGAATGGTTTAATAACTATTCTATTACTCAATTTTTTTATACTGTATCTCCAGGGATCTGAAGGGTTTAGGTTTGATGGGCCGTGGGTACCCCTTTTAGAGGAGTCTTATGGTGTAATTTGACGGGTGTCCAATGCTCTCAATTTGTCATTGGTTACTCAGCCAATGTTATACCACAATGAAATCATCTTCAAGTAAAATTACTCTCCATATATCTCTCAACCAAAAGATTATTTATTTGATAGAAAGATAATGTCTTAATTATCCTTCAGGTTAGAAACGAAACCACCGAATAAAGTCCATGTCAAAAATTATTAACAGAACTTGTAATTACTAACTTTTTATTTCCAGTCCAGATGTATTTCAACTTTCGTTGTTATCCCCTAATAATATCACGAGAAGTATATTATGTTCCAATGTTCTGTTTCAAAATTAATTTATTCCCTCTTTGTATATCTTGTTTTTGAGCCATATTCTATTCGATTAGTAATTTTTTTTACTCTTATCAATACTTGTATTATTTCTACTCTTTTGTAAAATTTGTTGATTTCATTTAACCTTTCTGATGTAGCTTGGACGTTTGAGCTGATGCATATTTGTATCAGATCTTAGGTTGATTATAATTGACTGAAGTATTTTATGAATGTTGTTTAATTTTACAAATAACACCATATAACTAATTTATGATAATCGGACTAATGTCATAGAGATCATTAGTTGTTTTACAAAGTAAAGGTTGTATAATGATAAGTCTTAACTTCATTAGTTAGTGATTTTTCTGGAAACTTTAGGGAGACTATAATTTATAGACGAATCAATCAGATTTAAGATGGCGAGTCTTTGATTCTGGCGTGAAATCCATTCATTCATAAGGGAAAATAGTATTTTGATATTATAGCTGGCGTCAGTTCGTGATAAAAACCCTGATTCCTTACCCCAACTGCTAACTTTAAATTCCGATTCTGATTTTTCACATTAATATCTAACCCTCTTTAGACACCAGTAGGTTGATGAATTTTCTTGAGGTTAGCTTGGTGTCACTCAAAGGTTGTCCATAAATTCGTTTCTGTAAAGCTTAATTCTACAGCCATATGTAAGTGAATTGCTTTGTTAAGTATACGCATTATTAGCCAGTTTTATTTTCATATCCCTATTCGTTTTAGGAATGAACATTATCCATTTATTTTTCATGAGGAGCTGTTACTTATTCTCTTTTTAATGATTCATATTATTGAACACTTATTTTTAAAATGTATCTTTTGATTTATTCAGACTTAACTTACTCTGATCCAACTCGTTTATCTGTGATTGATGCTACAAGTAACTGAGCTTGTTTTGAATAGCTGACTGCTTCGTCTATTTCATCCAATAGAACGCGAACATCATCACTTTCTATGATACCATTCTCACGAAACCAATGAAAACGTCCATTTGGAGTTGAATGGGCTATTTCACTAAAGGAAGTCGTATGATAAAATATAAAGCAGTAATATAGAAAATTAAAATAATCCATTTAATCAAGGTGGATTCTTTCTGAATAAACTGTTGTGCGCTATTAAAGTCCTATGTTGTCCAAAAAATGAAGGTATAATATACTAAATTAATACATCCTATCATCAGTATTCAATGTACGAATATTCAAATTTGGTTTGAAAGTGTATATTATAACCTAGTATAGTTAACCTGGTATAAGTTAATTATATCAACTTATTACTTTAATGATATCAGACGTTCTAATTAAGCATTTCCTACACTTCATGTCGTTTAATTTCAACGACTATTTAGACAGTTTGAATTCAATATTATGTAAACTCATTTTACTCTTTCAAATATCTTTGTTGATTATCAGTTTACAAATTACACTTGACGAAATGGGTTTTCCCATGCATTGAAACAATAAAGCATTTCATAAAGGAAAGTATTGAGTTTCCAACCTGCTACGAAAAATATTGAGCAAGCAGATCGAATCACCAGTACATATATTTATGACCCAGAGCTTTACCGATCGACAATAGTGTTATAAGTTCAACTTAGTTATCGAGATAATCACAGGATCTTCATGAGTAATGTTAGAAGTTTTAGCATAAAATGCTTAGCCAGGGATTTTCGTTTTAGTAAGAGGATAGGAAAATTAGAGAGACGGCAATTAACTAGCGGGATATCAATCCATGATAACCTTAATTCATAAGTTGAAGTTTTCAAAGGCTGATGAAAGGTGTAAAGAAAACATTTTAGTTAAAGTTTTCGAGTCAGCCATCCTCAGTTTATCAGCCTGTTCTAGCATTCAAAACTTGTTTGTTAACTGGGTTTGAATTTTATCGCAGTCAATAAATTAATCTATTAACCTAGAGTAGATATCATCCCTAGTTTTCACTTGTCATACATATTTTGTTCTTTAAAAAGTTAAAACTATCCAAAGCTGAGCATTTAATTTATACTACCAGTTCATTTTAAGGAATTTTGAGACGTCATCGAGTAGGAGCTGTTATGCAGATTTCTGTTGACTTTCTGATATACAAAGAATTTTAATATCCCAGAGAAGAATTCAGTTCAAGTTTTGGGTGCATGTGCAAAATGTTTTCTTCCCGTAAAAAATTTGTTGCTTAAATCCCTAGCTTAGCTTCGGAATAGACTTTCCGAAGTTCTAGTGAAAATAATTAACTTGTAGGATTAATCAACTTGATAGTGAGACAGTCACTGATGGGACAAAATAAGAATCAAGCATTACGGAATTCCGAGTCAGTGGTTTAAAGGTATCTAGTTAATCACGAAAACTGATTATTCTGAAGTGGCTTCCCTGTGAGTTCGTCGGTGCTCACTCCTAAGGAATCATAAACCAAGATGATATAACCGTTTTGTGTTTTTTTATTTTTAATGGTTGCCCGGATAATTTTAGTTTGAGATTAAAATGACCTTCAGGCGTTTTACTTAAAAATGAAGAAAGTTGCAATTATTCCTCTATTGACTTTTTTACGTGATAGTTAAAGTTACATTGAATAACAAATTAAACGACAATAATCTCCGATTTACCGTAAAGAATTTGCAGTTTCTGTAATATTTGCATAACGACATGGAAAGTGTTTATCTGTAATGATGTTGTCTACATGGTATAATGCCACATGTACATCAGTATTTAAAAACGTACAACGTTTAGCTTCCAAATAAGATGAAATCACTTCACTGTCCTGATCAGGTATACCTGATGTAAATATATAAATTCCTAAGTGTGATTCAAACAAATCTTTTTCCGACTGACTTTCGAACACTAATCTACGAATACAACAATAAAAATGAAAAACAAAACAAAACCAACAAATAAAAGCGTTGTTTTATTAGCTTTGCTAGACAAAAATGATGATGGAATTCGACAAAAACGATGATATAATGATACGGCTAAAACCAAAGTTATCAACACTATTAGTAAAACAGATTAAGTATTGTTTCTATCACGGAAACGGAGAACATATTGCTGCGTTATTTCGACCGATCTACGTCCTTGACAGGTTTCCAACTTGCATACAGTAAAATAAAGCAAGAAATATCTCTGGCCTATTTTCCAATTTTCTTCCACACTAGCTATCATAGTATACAAGGTTGTTGACTCTAACATGCAACCGGGCTACATATACCAACTGATCAATACATGTTGACTGAAGTGATGTTTTATTGTTGACTGCAGTTTTCAGAAAAATATTAATACCATATCAACTAAGTTCTTTGGTACTGCGTCCGATTTTGTTTCATATCAAACTTCCGGGTATAGTCAGTAGAAATCTACTGACCTAGATTTTGAGCTTCGATCCTTTATTTACAGATGAATTCATTTCAGTTTCTTAATCGATACAAATTCTGCCTCATTGGAGGGCAGCTATTTGAAGAACTCAAAAAAAACATTACTCAGTGAAATTTATATTTGAAGTAATTTCAACGATTAAAATTTTGTTCGAACACGTTTACTGGACTAAACGCTGCAATTATGAATTATGTATTCTATATTTTCGGCGCCTGATTTCTGTAAAACTATTTGTTTAAATCTTGACGAATATTCGTATGTTGTGATAAAGCACGCAAGGGAATCATCTGAACGTTTTGTTCCATACTTCCACGAGTATTTATCGTTCATTGATGAAAATAATAAACGTATATTTTATGTGGCTAACTACTATTTACATTTTTGTGCGTTATTAGTTAAATGGTTTTCTAGAAATCATTTGTTCTGACATGGAATGATAAACAATGTAACCACATCTCTAAAAATAGATGACTGTAGATAAGATGGACATACTTCTTATCAAGTTCTTAATTGAGCATTTAATTCAATAATGTAATCAGATCGCGTCAATTATTGAGCTTCTGAATTTTCTTTTTATCCTTTGTTTTACTTTATTCGTGTTGGTAGAGATGAGATAATTTTCATCAACTTCGAGTGATGAATAAAATATCACCAGATTGTTTCCATCAATAGAATATGTTTAAAATGGTAAGAAAGACGTTTTTGTGTGGTCACAATCTGTATTAATTAACAATAAACAACTCTCAGTGAAAATTAATCTAGTCAGATTGCAACTACTAATCAATATAGGAATGAACACACACAGAAATTCTTCAACAGATGATAATTATTATAAACTTTTGTTCCATGATTCTGGCTGTAGTAGATCAGATAGGATCGATCACTATTAATAAAATATTGTTGTAAAGAATAATAAATCTTATAAGATAATTCTCTTGAACCAGTCATTAAATAGTAACCTGTTTGTTCAGCATAGATATTATTAAGCAAAGATGGTGTGGAGTATTGAATTCCAACTAACTAACGCGCAAGTTGTGAAAACTAAAGATACTGATTCATATCCCCAGTGGGTTTATGTAAGTGAACTCCGGATGCGTATCTATATACCAGCCTGTAGGACTGTCCAGTGTTCTCCGGTTTTGAACGGTTATTTAGCTGACATCAAGTTGTGACAAAATCCATCTTTAACTGACATAATTTTCTTTAGAAAATAAAAACGTTTTTGTTTAATTATACATTAATTATATCCGAATTGTATACACAAACCAACCTCAAAGCACTTAACAAATTACGACTGCCATTGCAATTGTGCGTTTTAAACCAATCCCATGAAGCTTGTAAAGTGTTAACATTCACATCAATTAAATTCGATTGGTAAGCCATAGAATTCGAACCAAATATTATTAAATTAAATTTAGATTTTGTTGAAATTTGTTCTTCGAGTAAATGACGTAGACAATAGTGTATATGAACCATATAGATAGTATTATACTCTGACAAATCAGTTAAAATGATTACATTCGGTTCTATAAGGGTACCAAAGTATCCACGACTTTTTTGAGTCAACCAATGAATTCGTTTTTCTAATAATCCAACCTTAGTTAAAAGTAATAAAAACAAAACGAATAAGGAAGATAATATAAATGAGGTTTATGCACATTTAATTAATCTACCTAAATAGAAACTAAAATAATATTAATCATTCGTTTTTGAATTTTCCTAATAATCGGTGTAAAAAGTGAATATTTCACTGTAAAAGTTTAATCATAGTGATTTATGATTATTTGTTATCCAGCGTGGTTTTCTTATTCTTTGTGTGTACTTTATTGTTCTTTATTTCCGCTTACCTTTTAATTTGTCCGGTTGACCTTTTATTTTTATATATAAATGTTCTTAACAAGTACATTACGTGTGATCAGATAGTTCAAAATGTATCGTACAAATATATTACATAATTCTAATAACCTTCGTCTTCTCACTGCATTATCGAAATTTATCAAAGGGACTAATTTACTTAGTATTGTTTGTTTGGATCTTCCCATTGATGTTTTTAGGACTGCAACTGGTCAGTCTCTAATTGGCATATGTGCATACTGTGCGTATTGCCTCAATATAGCAAGTGGCTATCAGGACTCAGTGGCCGAGTGGATAACGCGATGGCGTTTGAAGCGAAAGGCACTGGGTTCGAGTCCCAGAGTGAACATCAACTCTGAGATGCAGGCACATCCAGCTCACGAGTCCCAAATAGGACGAAACGCGCGTCCTCGATTCCACTGCTAGTCACTATCCATCTTTGCTTATCAAAGGGACTGTTTTAAATTGTTTTAGTATATCAAAAGTGTTCATTGGATAAGGCATATAGGTAAGTAATGCCTAAAAAGAAAAATCCAAATAGAATTTGTTATAATTCTAATTTATTCGACTAGTGTTTAACGCAGTATAGTAGACTCACGGTAAAATGATAAAATATTGTACATTGAATTCGTGAGTCGTAGGATATCTAAACAAACCAGTATTCATTTTGATAGTCAATAAGATCTAGTGTTTTCTGATATTTACTAGGAATTAGTATTTTCATTCCTCAAGAGATCACTACTATTTCAGAGATTTAAAAGTAGGTCACATAGTGCGACAGTCTAAACGTTATCTCTAGGTGGTATGTCTAGATAATCGTTAGCCAATAAACTACTTTTCGTGATTTATAATAAATCCTTAACTACTTTATATGTGCATGAGGTGACTAAATCACCACCTTGTTAATAATTACTCCTGCTGACAAGTGAACAGCTTCAATATGAATTTCTCGATACTTCGTTAGGAAACCATTAGTAGTAGAATCAGCCATGTTAAGAGCAGGACAGTAACTCAACAATAATTCAGGTTGAAAATCGCGCTGCATCACGAGGTGATCGGAGTTGAAAATATGACTTATATTGGACCCCGAATTATTGATTTAAAGATGTCTTGCATGTTACTGTTAACTGCTCTCTGATATCTGTCGGTAAATTTAAATTACAGTACCTATTTGTAGATCCATTTAGAGACTATAGTCGTTCTTCTGTGATACTTTTTATTCCAATTGAATTTTCATGAATATCATATCAATTTTCTGTTTACATTAAAAAAAACCAAGTATGGTGTGAACTTCTCAAAGAAAAGCCTCTCAAAAAAGAGGGTTATATATTTGCTTTATTTCAAGCAATATCATGATTTTTTTCAACAACGAGAAATCATTTGTCATCAATTGTCAGTTGAACCTGAAATAGTTTGTATCGTATAGACCATAGTTAAAAATAAGAATAATCATTGTCTGGTGCCAATGGACAAGGAAATATACTTTAAAATTATTAGTTATTTGACAATGTCACTTGATATTGTTTACTTGAATCTTACCGTTGATATTTAGGACTGTAATTGATCAGTCTCTTATTAGCATATGTGCATACTGTGCGTATTTCCTCGATATTGCCCTAATTCAAAAGCATTCTAAGCAAAGATGGATAGTGGCTAGCAGTGATAATGTGATAGTGTGTTGATGCGAACGGTACTGGGTTAGAGTCCCAGAGTGAACATCAACTCTGAGATGCAGGGACATCCAGCTGACGAGTCCCAAATAGGACGAAACGCGCGTCCTGGATTCCACTGCTAACCACTATCCATCTTTGCTTATTTGATGATGTTTTCTTAATTAAATTTAAAGAAGCAATTTCCTTAACATACGGCAATATCCTCTGGATAGTTGTTCAAAGCTAGTGAAAAACTAACATTTTTATGGTCTTATTATATTAAAAAATAAGTATGATCAGTAAACTAACGATACTTTAAACTAATTCACTGTCACTAATGTCTTTCTATGTTGGTTTACATCGAATTCCTTTGAAAATAGGCTTGTAACTAACAAACTAAGACTCGGAATCAATCCATGAAGTCACTGACTGTTGACTTGTTCCCTGTAAAAAAGCCTAAATCTCCAGGTTTGGTCTCGCATAATAATCGTGACCAGAAGCTAAAGATCAGTGGTGACATCGATGAACATTGATTACAGTAGCGTAAATGAATTAATTCACAGCATCCTTTCAAATTTTCAGCTTTAACATTATTTTGTGCATTTTATTTAGAAAAGTCTTAATTTTGACTTCAACCATATTTCATAAATTTAAGATTTTTTCACAACCCTAGATATAACTGCTAATTATTTACAATCCACCTCGTTAATTTCATGCCATCATGCCGATATGATGCGGTAACTTGCGTCGATGCACGTTTGTGACAGGTACTACATTGTTTATAACCCATCGATAAGCAGTCTCATGTCAGTTTGAAACTTGTGGCAAACATCTAATTCAAATCCATGGGAAAAATCGTCATTTTCACTAAATTCACATTATGTAATAACATTTTTTGCCGTTCCGTTGATACTACTACCGTTACAAAGCACTCAAATGACTTTGAAAGGATTAAATCGCTATTATAATCTGGTTTGGAATGTAACAAAAATTATAAATATTTTATGGATTAGTTATTTGGTGAACTGTGTATATCTTTGAATGGTCTTCAGGTAGTGATAAAATTTATAATGATATGAAATATAGTCAACAGCTGGCTTAGATTAAAGTAACTGAAATTAGATTATGGATTTATTTGTGTTATCCCTGCACACAAAATGGAGCAGTTTTCATTACTTACCAAATTTGTTATCTGTGTTTGGTATTTATATAATTCATTTGGATCAACATGAACATTTTTAATTGATCCATCAAGCCACCTAACTTGAACCATGCACTTTTCATGTATTTGAGCACTAACAGAGCGTTGAATTGATGGGATATAACCAACAACTTGTGAATATGCATTTGGTGCCAACATCTAAATGTGACAAATAATTTACATTTTAAGATCATATTTAACATGTTTGAACAATGACTTGAAAATGTTAAATATTCATAGGATACACTCATAGAATTTACTGAGATCAAAATTCATCTTTTTGCTTTGGCTGTTATCGGAAGTGACCGCAATTGAAAGAACCTGAATAATCCTTAGTAAGTAATTTAATGTGATGCTCATTACAATCAAAACAAGTACTAAAGACTCATCTGCTTTATTATATCAAGCCGTTAAATAAAAGTAACATGTATCTTAAGACTCGTAATATGATAAAGTTGTGGGGAAAGTGAAATATTATTGGGTCATAAGCGAACTATTCATCGAACTAGCCATTTCTATGCCAGAGGACTGATCACTAGACTCTGGATTGTTTAACGAATATCATCAAGGTCAGGAATGACTAACGCTGATTAATTAATCCATATCATTTCAGTGGCACACGCTGCATTCAGTCTCTTCTTGCATAATTCTACCCCTTTTATGCCTTAACAAAATGTTTACATAGTATGATTTTGTCCCGAGGTAGGATAGCCTAGTTATCACATCACATCAGGTCGTGCTAACAAATTGTCGCACGGTGTGAATTTGACTCAAGTTAACGTAAGCAACTAGTCACATCATTCCCGTACAACTCTTGTAAACTAAATATCTACAAACTGAAAAACAACTTACCTGAAATAAATTCAGTTTACGAGCTTTCAGCCCATGTTTATGTAACCAAACTTGAGAAGAAGTTGGTTGAAAAGGTTTCCATTGTCTACAACATTGTCTGGAATAAAGTAAAGTATCTGTTTACGAATTTTTGATATTTAATGAATACATACCTATGCAAATGATCCAACTGAAGTTTTCCATGCAGTAAACTGGTGTCAGTCGGTTGAGGTAGATAGTATACTGGTGAAGTACACATTGCATTGGATACCATGTTCACTTCATCGGTAGCTTGCTGAGCAATCGTAGACGAGCTCTCCATTTCTTGTCTTAGATGACCGACAACTTCAAGAACTTTCTAGGAATAAATAAAGTAATAAAAGTACAACTTGATTATGAAAATAATAAGATTACTGATCTATCTTCAATAGAACTGGAATTAGTTCTTTGTGGTAAAATTAAATAAATACGGAAATTCGTTTAGATGGATACTAATTAAAAGGAAACTTAAAAATACAACCAGCACAGTTTGTGAGAGATTCTGTGTTATTGTACAAGCTTGCATTCAAGAATGACTAAAGGATGGTGCATTAATGCGTAATAAATTTAGGTGAGAAATACTGAATTCTATACATGTTAGTTCGAATACCACTCAGTATAATCATCTACAAAATGTAATTTGATCATGGTCAAAAATTGAACTTGAAATGTACTACTTATTTTCTGTCGTACCGTAGAATTTTGGATATCTGTATTGTTATACTACATTGAGAATTAAAATTAAACCCGTCTTACAATATTAAGTCTTTAAATAATAGTCTCAGACTGCTACCTTTGCTTGCTATTCTTAAGTAATATGTGAATTTTTTTGCACATGCATCCCTACTGAATTAGACTGACAATATTTAAGTAATAATGTGGTAACTTTGCATGATTGCTTTCAATTTATTTTTGTGAATACGGTAAGCTTCAGTGGGGTGCAGGTTCGTCAAGCTGAAGTTTTATAGATGCAAATGACCACGAAATAAAATCTGTACGTAATGAAAGTTTTATTAGTATGTTGAAGCTTTTCAAAAGGGAAGAATAAAATATAGAACCTATGTCGATAATCATCAATAAAAACTCTGAATATTAGACTTCATGACAAAATGACCGCAACGTTACACCAGTATGCAGGAATGAGGATTTTGTATATCGGTTTCCTTTGATAACATCGATTATTGAGAGTTCACTTCAAGTTCAGAACACTGACTAATAATGATACCAGTTGATTAAGTGTATTTGCTTAAATAAACAATAACTATTAACCTGGATTACAAAGCGTTAAGTTAAAAGACAGCAAGCTTTCTGTTTCTCCATTCTTAGCACAGTTTCTAGAAAAAAGTGACCAATATAAAAGGCATTCGAATAATAAGCAGATAACTTGCTTGATTAATCGAAACCTGTGTTGTATCATAAGACTTCTGATTTGATGATGTTCATTTTTACACAGAAACAAAAGAATTCCAGTCTTTTGAAAAATTAAGTTATGATTATAGTCCAGTAACTTATGAAAGGAAGAAAATTTAAGGAACAATTATTTAATGTTTAACACTAACCTGTGCATCATTTATCTCTTTCAGAAGACGAGCGATTTCATCACTTGTATACACAGCCGATTCATTCTCAGTTAAATAACAATGATAGATGAAATCACTTTTTATTGTGGCCAGTTGAGCTAACAATTGATTAACTTCAGGATTACGACAATCATAAGCAACTAAATGTAGTCGAGGTGATGTGAGACCAGCAAATATTTGCTCTAAATATTGTTGAATAAATATAGCAGGTTGATCTGGGATACTACCACATACTATAATGATAACATCTAATTTGTTTTCTACCAAACATAATCATCTAAACAATCATATAAATAAATAACACTGTGAGTTAAAACATATATATTTTGCATTTCATGAGTTCTTGTACTAAAAGAATATATAAAGTCAACCTTTCAGTATATAGTACTCATTTTGACTATGTCTTTTGAACTCGGAACTTTTTCTAACAAACGATTCAAAAATGCCCGTTACTATTAATAAAGTAAATTTTATTTGAGTTAGAGCAATCACATATAATCATGCCAATTTTTATGCTAAAGTTTGTCACATATATGTAAACGTAAATTCCTATGTACTACATATTAATTGTGGACGAAAGCCTAATACATATTCTTTTCCTGTGAACTTCGTTCAAAACTCAGAATTAAATACAGAACATATATTGATTATCAAATGAGGATTAATTCCATATTTGATACTCATCGTTTCAGTCGGTCAATTAGTTATAATCAAAGATCCTGGAATATATGTGCATCATTTCATTTTAGTAAGGGACTGGTGATTATCATTTTCAATATTAGTATTCAATATAGACAAATATATAGTGTTTAATGAAGTATGTATGACTAGTCTGAACTTAGCTACCGAATTTGATGAAGGAGAGTATTTTTATTCAAAACACAACATTTAGTAATGACCATTAATTAAATAGGAAATTAAGAAATGCACTTTCATGGTACAGAAAATAAAATTGTTGCACCTGCTGATTTACATTATTTATTAGTTACTAAAGTATAAAATGCATGGGATCAAAATACTTTAGATGTATAAATGTGCAGATGATTTGATTTTTTATTTTTTTGATTTACAAGGAAACATATCTTCTGCCTCTACAGGAAGAGTGTAAAGGGTTTATGGAGATTGTTGAGTTAAATACTTTACCATTATAAGCTGACCTTAGTTAGGCAGCCACTGACAACACAAATTCACTGGATAGCTGTTTCGCCCTAACATGGAACTCCCCTGAAGTGCGTGTCCACGACCTTACCCGGGATCGAACTTACGACCTTCAGGTTTCTATGTGAGAACTTAACTTTTAGACTATTGAGTCTGTATTCGTTGTTTCACATTCGTAACTTTAATCAATTGGCGATGTTTTGCAATCACCTTTAAATGTCACTGGTGTTTAAATCCACTGGTCAACGCTTCACACTAGAACTCCGGAAATCAACTCTCGGCAGGATTTACTTGTGAGCACATAATTAAGTTACCCACTAATAAGGTTGGGAGATGGTGGTGAAACATTGCCAATTGATTAAAGTTAGAAGTGTAAGCTATTAAATACGGACTCAGTAGTCTAAATGTTAAGTCCCCTTAGTGGAACTTGAAGGTCGTGTGTTCGACTCCGCATAGGGTCGTGGATAAGCACTACTGGGAAGTCCCATACTAAGACGAAACAGTTTTTCAGTACTGTTTGGTTGTCACTGATTGTCCAAATATCATCAGTTTGTGACGTAAGTTATGAAATTCTGCAGAATTGCTTAAAAGCATTATGATGAATCTAAACTCATTTTAATCCTCAATTTTTCTATCTTCACTTTTTCTTAAAAATATGATTAACAAAGGCCAATTATTCAGCAATTTATTGTATAAGTCAAACAATTAATTTAGAAATAAACATCCAGAAAATTAAATCAAGTCTCTCATAAGTGTTTGAAAACAGTTCAAATGTCAACAAAGAGATTTGACTATTTCATAAACTAGTATACCAAAATCATTATTTTAAGAGTGATAATACTGTAAGCATTTAATAAGTAAGACGTTTAATGAACATGATACATATACTCCTTTCTATACCATTTATTTAAAAGATGTTTTTATTCCAAACCAACCATCTTTTTTTAATTGACTGGTTGAAAATTAAATGTGGATAGATTTATGACATAAGTAATATTCTAAAATTCAAAAGAAAAGAAAATTTCTGACATCACTCTAAAAGTATCTCAACAACTGTCGTTTAGTTATGGCGTTAATAGAAGGTATCAATCTTCCCTAAGCATAACTATATAGTTGAAAATTATTGATTAAAATGTTAGAAAAGCTTAAAACAGTTAACATAATTGAAAAAAAGCCAAATCAACAAATGAGGCAAGATGACTCCACTTTTTCAGGGCTTGGACATAAATCAATTCCATCTTTAAATTAATGCAGTGTTTTTAAAGAAAATCTTACATGTTTTATACCACTCAACAAATTTGATCCACCCATTGGTATTAGTTGTTCTCTAATAAAATACTTTAATTCATTTATGGCACGCGTATTTGCACACATTGGATATGGCCATAATGAATTAATATTTGTTCCATAACTTGCTACATATAGTGTCTTCAACCTGTCTGCAGTTATTTGTTCGTTGACTAATTCGATTAAATGTTCTTTAAATTGCTTATCCCTGTTGAAACCTAAGTTTGCATCTGAACTATCCAACAGAAGACCAATATTTTCTCCACGAATTAAACCAAATATTTTCTTTGTATCCTACATATTACAAAATAAACAGTTAATAAACAGATAACTGACATATGGGTTTTCCATAAATTGACTTGAAGAGCAACACGAAAAGTCCAATGGTTATGTTTTTGACTGTGATACTGAGTAAAGCAAGTTTGAAACCCGAATAAAACGTATGTAATAAACTTTTGTTTAAAAAATTTGAATGTTTTTTTTATTGGATTAGGATGTGAATTGATTCTACTAAATGAAGTTTTGAAGTGGAAAAAATAATACGCGGGACCAAACAAGAACCTAAAGAGATGATGCGATGTCCGAGCATCGATGCTGATTCACAACTTTCGATAAAAAACCCGGCTATTTGACAGCAAAGCAGAACAGAAAGGAGGAAAGTTTGTTTCACTAGCCGAATCATATGTGTTTGGATTCATATATATACATATACATACGTCCCTTAGGAAATTAAAGCTGTCTATAGTAAATGTCTCTTCCCTTGCAAAATAAAGTCATTACACAATATTTTGAGTATACAGGCTCATTTTGATATTTTTTGATTCAGCAGTGTAATGAGACGGTAAATGAATGCATAAATCTATCCGAATGAAACTGTTTTAGATTTTTACCACATATTTTTCAAACAATCAATAATAATACATTGTAGATACTGTACCAAGGAAACCATGCCTCCTTTGAATCAGGATTAAGGTTCTAATAGAATAATGCTGATGTTTATCTTTTGTTATTTTTCTCATAGCCAGAAGCTAAATAGAGTATCCAGGCGGACAGGAATCAAGCATATGCAGTATGAACATAAATTGCTACTGTTAAAACGGCTTCAAAACCATATCGACTAGATTATGGTTTCTATGAGATATTTTACCCAATCTCATTATGACTAGTTTAAGCACTGAGGCGATGTTTAAAAAGTGATGTGGACGGAACATTTGAAATATTCTGCTGTCATCTTCCAAATATCGTCTCTCAAAGCACAAAAGAAAAAGACGACATGATACTCTTCATATATGCATGGTATTTTGTTTTAATAACTTTCTAATAAATTTTCCGTTAGTGACATGATATGGTCAGCCAAAAGTAACCTAATGAGAAGGTCAATCGATGACCTGAAATACAGGTGCATCTCATTGGCTAAGAAATGGAATAATTTCCTGAGGGGTAGAGTTGTATATACATAAATGAGTATTTGTGCATGTTATTCATTAGCCCAGTATGCTTTCTAGCTCACTCTGATGTTCTCGTTCAAGTGGTCAGTTGGGGTAGTTGACGCGTAGTACATCATGTATCAGTGTCAGATTTCGGACACCGCCCATTACAATAAGATTTATGTACAAAAATCACATGGTATCTCTCCTCTTTAGATATAGCATATTTAACAAAAGAGGCAACGATCTTTGAATGATGTAAAATGTAAGGAAGTTTACTCAATATATTTTCATACACATATTCAGTAGAAAGCAAGTATGCATTTCAGCCAGAACTCTAGCGATAGCTATTTTTGTGAAATGTGGCCAGTAAGAGACAAACATTCACTGGTATTGTACAATAATTTGGAAATAAGGTTAGAGTTAACCGTTCAAGCTGATAAATAAATGCATATGGTGTCGTATGTTTGCAATGACTTGAAGTGAGACTAATTTTCAATGTTGTGACTTCAGACTAAATGCTGATTACTGCCATCGGTACGACTGTTTACTGTGACAGCGGAATAATTGCTTCTTGTTACTTGTTTCAACGGAACGAACGAGACTACACCGTTGACTCAAGGAAGAAAAAAGGACTGTGGATGTAGAATGATTTGTTCGCCATCCACGATAACCATAACGGTAATCATAAACTGCATACCACTTTTAATGTTTTAGTCAATAAATTTGAATACATTGAATTAGTAATTAGTTAATGATTCACTGTATGTTTTTTCAGTGATGACTATCATATTTGATGATAATTAAATCAGTCTACGTATCGAGTACGCACAGACAAAAAGCACGTTTAAAGTACTCTCATCTTAGGCTCAGTGGTTAACTCTAGTTTTCCTAATTTAAAACCTTACAAAGTTCAGGAATGGTAGGAGTAAAAAAGATTATATAGTTTTGTGATGGATTTTATTTCCCAGTCAAGTCACTTAGTTTATTGATTTCGCAAGTTCTATACACACATTGAATCATTAACTAATTACTAGTTCAATGTATTCAAATTTATTGACTAAAACATTAAAAGTGGTATGCAGTTTATGATTACCGTTATGGTTATCGTGGATGGCGAACAAATCATTCTACATCCACAGTCCTTTTTTCTTCCTTGAGTCAACGGTGTAGTCTCGTTCGTTCCGTTGAAACAAGTAACAAGAAGCA